>NC_092508.1:90211121-90514151 GCF_047511675.1 Marmota flaviventris
TCTCAACATTATAAAATGTTCAGCCCATTCAATTTTACCCCAATTTGAAGGTTGTCCTTTGAGTGTTTTTTTTTTTTTTTTCATAATAGGATTATTTCAAACAGGATACTATGTCCTTTGGAGGGTCCCAATAATCTTGAGGATTTGTTTGCTTTTAACTCAAAAAAAGATGCTTAGACTTAACTCCTGCTTTCTGTGAACCATATCTGGAATCAGTTATCTCTCCAAGGAGCTCTTGATTCTTTTCCTGAAGAAAGTACTTAGAAACCAAGATATGAACACTAAATTTGTCTATTGCTATCCCAGATCCCTTTCTGTGGACACTGGTAGACAAATATTTTTAAGTCCTGAATTCAGTTCCATCTTCAGCCATAAGAGAGTAGCCAGTATTGGACTTAACTCCCCACCTTAATCAACTATAAAGCTGAACAACAAAGAATATCCTGATATTTATAATAGGTGAAAAATTAGAAATTACCATTAATTTTGTAAACTTAAAAGATAATTTTAATTTTAAAAATATGACCTAGAGTTTTCCTCCACCTATTTATCAAAGGGTATATGTATGTATTCATGTGTGCATATTTAAATACATAAATGCATGTGTCTTCATTGATTGATGAGTGTTAGGAAAGTCCCCTTAGACAATTTTCTAGATAATAACTAACCACCCTGTTCATTTATGCCCAGCATATAACCCAGGAAACCCAAATATCCCTAGTGTCTTCAGCTCCAAATTACTCATTTGCAATCATCAATATAGCTAGAGTCGCTCTGTACCATGTCCAAAAGAAGTCCAATGTTTCAATAATCATCACTAATATTCCTCAGGCTTATTAATTATATAAACTTGCTGTTCTAAAGATCACAGACCCATTTGAAGATAAATTTCAAAAATTTTATAAATCTGTCAGATATTATTAATGCAGAATTAACCTTACATAGTATGTCATTGCTACAACAATATTAAAAAACCTAGAATCAATTTCATCTTAATTCTGTTTATTTTAAAGAATATTAATATAACAAAGAAACTGAATTATCTAGTCTCTAGTAAGATATCAAAGAAAGATTTAGTTTTAATCAACACATGCTGAGTTTTTGATACTAATTGTTTTAATTGTTAGACATGGCAAGTTGTATGTGAGAACTCCTACATAACCTATGAGCATCCATCCTATTGGCAAATCCAATAGGGTTTTGTTCCATTTTTTTAAAGTACAGCATGCATTTTACAATCAATATCTTCAATGATTTTGAGTAGTCGTGTACTGCAAAAGTTAGTAGAAAAAAATTGATGTGCAGCAATAATACGAATGCATAATAGACACTATCCAGTTTTATTTTTGAACTTTTCTTTAGCAGTTATTTGCCATATCTTATAATGATGCAACAGAATGAGCCCAGAAAAATTTCCATCTACATTTCATGTATTATTCATATTAATTTAAAAAGCAGCTAGCTTTCAAAGGGTTAGCTCCAGAGAACAAAATTTTATGGTCCCCTTTAAATTATATTAACATAGCCAGGAGCTAAGGACTTTAGTTGTATTAAACACAACCTAAAGTAAATTCAAATCTATGCTTGATAAATGCCTCTATTTTCTCAGTAAAAGCCTTTTCTAAATCTCTTATGATATTTTAGAATTCAGACAGGGTTACTATGATTGCCTGACTTCAAAATGGAAAAAGAGTTGCCAATATTCTCCTATAATTTTGCTCAGAACACCCAAAGAAGGGATCAAAGCCTAACACAACAATAGTTTTAAGTGACCATAAAATACATAACAGATTTCCAAATTGCAACTATTTAACTTCCTTTGGGGAAAAAATTATTTTGAAAAAAAAATGTGCTGTATAATATCATGTTTTAATGAACTTTCCTTATCCCAATGGTATACAAAATTTAAATTGCTAATATTTCATTTGACTGAGTGCCATTTCCTAAAACAAATAGTGCTTTAGTCAATTGGAGATTTAAGCATTTGTTTTACATATTAGCATAATTGAGTGAATATTTGCTTATTGATTAACAATGACAATTTTTGGCTATTTCATGGGTGTTAAATAGGAACAAATATGTTACTTAGTATCTTTGTTACAGATGATATAAAACATTTCCAAAGTAAAAGACTTACAATAAAGATTAGGACTGGCTTCAGACTTTGATTTCAAATAATCTTTTAAATTATTTTTCTTCTTCTTCATATTCTTTTTACTGGCCCCATTTGAAGAAAATCTCTACCCTCATGCTACCAAGAAGACTGCTAGAGCTCCATCATCACATCATGTTGTTCATACTTGCTCACAATGTTGGGAAAAATTAAGTCTGCAACCATGATAACTAAAGCAAAATAAAAATAATAAATAAATAAACACCCAGATCTAATCTCTTTTTGTCCAATTTAGGGGCATGTGATCATCTGTGAATTAATTACTCCCACAAAATGTCTTTGGTATTTGGATAATTAGTGTCACATCTTACACAGAACCTCAGACCTAGAATAAAGGCTTCATTTGAAGCACATAGTCTGAGAGTTTTATGCTGGTAGTTTCTATAAAGCACAAAGTGGGTGTCAGGGTGGAGGACATGTTGGGCAACAAAAAGTAAACAAATCTGCAATGCATAATAAATAAAAGAGAAAGTGACAGTAGACAGATGAAATAAAATTGCCTTGTTCTGAAGAAAAAGATAACTAACAAACATAAAGATCAACAGAATGTCAAAAGAATATCTAAGAATGATGCCAGCCACAGTGATCATTAATTCATGAGGCCAACCAATCAAATTACGGATATATAAATGCTTCATCTCTGAGATTCATGCTGTCAAACAATTCTCCATAACAGTTAACAATACAGGAACATTGAACTTAGGGAAAAACTTTAATATAATTTTACTTGTCAATTAAAATAAATAAATAAAATAGAACTTTGTGTGATGCCAATATTATGGATTATAAATGGCATGAGGGCTGAAGGGTCATAAAAATTGGAAAGTTTACTGAGTGTGTGGGCACTCTATTGCTGCATGAGAAGTCACCACAGAATTTATCAGTTCCAAACAACAAACATTTTCCATGTCATGGGGTGAATGGATCAGGAAGACATACATAGCCTCGCTTGGTCCTCTACCTCAGGGTCTCTCAAAAGGCTGAAGTCAAGTTGCTGAGTAGGATGGCTTGTATCAGGATTTGCCTGGAGGAGGTATTTTTGTGGCATATTCATACATGCATATAACATAGTTTGATCAGTTTCACTCCCCATTACCTATGTTGCTGTTCCCTTCTCCCAATCGTCTCCCCTCTTCTTTCCAAACATACTTTTTCCTCTCCTACCCCTCTAGCTTCCACATGTGAGAGAATACTACCTTTGATTTGTATACTACCTTTGATTTGTAGTTGAGATTCATGCTGTCAAATAGTTTGACTATCTTTGATTTATCTGAATCTGGCTAATTTCACTCAACAAGATGCTCTCCACATCCATGCATTTTTCTGAAAATGGCATAATTTTTCTCTTGTTGAATAAGGAATCCACACACTGATTTCCACAGTGGCTGTATTCATTTACATTCCCACTAATAGTGTGTGAGAATTCATTTTCTCCCACATCCTTGTCCACATTGTTATTTGTATTCTTGATGATTGCCCTTCTTGCTTTGAAGAAGATGCAATCTCAATGTAGTTTTCATTTGCATTTGCCTGATGGGCAAAGATGTTGAACATTTTTTCATACAATGGTTGGCCATTTGTACTTCTTCTTTTGAGAGGTGACTGTTTAATTCATTTGTCCATTTATTGAATGGTTATTTGGGGAGGGTGTGATTGAGTTTGCTGGGTTCTTTATATATTCTGGATATTAGTCCACTAAGAGTAACTGGCAGAGATTTTTCTCCCATTCTACAAGCTGTCTCTTCACTCTCTTTGTTTCCTTTGCTGTGCAGAAGCTTTTACATTTGTTGTCATCTCTTTTACACTAAAGGCTAAACATTAGGGAAAGGAAGAGAACAAGAAAAGAAATAAAAATGCAGAGAAAGAATAGATTTAAAATAAAGGAAAACACCTTTAAATTAATTAGCATATATTCTTGCAACTGCAATGGTTGCTTCTAGGGGATGGGACAAGCGGGGAGAATACTGGTGATTTTTATGTTTTTAATGTCCCAATGCTACTAATATGTATATCTTGGGTGTACTTCTATTTCTGGGGGGAAGCACTCTGTAGCAAACCATAAAAACAATATTTAAAGTCTATGAAATTTTTCCTTTGTGTCTCAAACTGCAAAGGGTAAAAAACATGTCTTGAGTAAATCTGCTATTACTCTTTACAAACCATTCTATCTCTTTGTTTTCAGATTGTTTGATAACATAAAACTAGTAGTGGGTAAGAATACTTATTTCCCCATAACCTCTTCAACACTGGAAATTATCAATATAAAAAAAAACACTTTTAGTTTTATGCTAAGGAATAAAAAGGAATGGCATTAATGTTGAGGACATTGAGCAGAAATGGCTTTGCTGGGGATGGAGATGGAGGAAGAGGTTAGTAAGATAACACTGCAGTCCCCTGACACAGGGAAAATGGGATATCTTATTTAATTTCTGCATCTAATAATAGCTTTGGGGTTTCTTTTGTCAGTTTTGACACCCCCACACTACAAGTGTTTAAAATTATTAACTATAACCATGACCACAGCACTCAAAAGCACTTCACAGAAATAATACAGACATGGATCCTCAATTTAGAAACAGAGCATCCCTGAACAACATAGGCTACATATATAATCTAGAAAAATATTTGCTATTAAATCTGTGTAGATGGCTTAGTATACAGGCAGAACTGAGGAAAATTCCACCCATGTGACAGCTATCCTCTTCATTATGCCAGTTAAGGGTTATCACTTTCAGAAAAAAAACAAGCTAGTGGCAATTAATTAATTAATAATTTTGGTATGATTAAGTTTCTTATATGCAAATTCATGCCATGATCTGTACTTCCCCAAATGTTTTTACCTTTAATGTCCATAATAAACTTTTTCATACTTGTATAAGGAAAGCAAGACACAAAATATTTAAAATTGCTTAAGGACACATGGGTAATAAATTCTAATTTGAAAGAATAGCTTTTCATCTGTATTCTCCCTCTTCAATAAAGCACAATGCTAAAAGCATTAACTCTGTAATCACAATATAGGAGTCAAAATCTTTGGTTCACCTCTGTTAACTTTATTAATCTGGACAACTTAATAACTTTATGTTTTGTTTTTCCTATCTATAATATTCAGATGATAACAGTACCTGTGTTAATGAATTATACTAAACAAAACAAGAAAGGACTTATAAAGAACATACTGGTATATACTATCTGGTACATACTTTTTTTTCTTCTTATTTTGTAGATAAGTTGAGATCTAGTTACATTAAAAGTTTTCTTAAGTGACCTAGTTCAGGAGAACCCAGGTCTAATGACACCTTATGAGATGACATCTGTGGCCTTACACCTTCGGTTTATGACATCTGCTGAGATTTCATCAGCCTCTTAACATTTCAGCCCTTTCAAAGGGAAATTAGCCAGAGTTGGAAACATTGAAAGTGATAAGATATAGCGACATGTAAAACCAAGAAGATATATGATTAAACTCAGAATCTATATTTTTCTCTGTTCGAAGTCCACTAGAATTTATTCATTTCTTGATTTTTACAACAAATGCCTGAATTCTATGATTGACCAAGTATACAAGATCGAGAAAGAATGTTGGAGTGGCAAATATAAAATCAAAGGCTATGTTTAAAAAAAAAAAAATTGTGTACTACTCAAGAGACAGCAGTAAAATGATTTAATCTTACTGCTCTTTTTCTGCATATTTTTACATGTGCATTATAATTGTATATGCCAATGGTATTTGTTGTTACATACTCATAAACATATAATATAATAATCTAATTTGGCCAATATCTCTTTTATTAGAATAACCAATGAAGGTGACTACCATTTAGGGGATTATTACTCAGCTCCTCCTCAAAAGCCCACAGAATACATAAACTATTCTATGTATTGTCTATTTCACTTGTGTCTATAATGCTGGTGACAAACAGTAGATAATAAAACAATTATCAAATTAATTATTTCATGAATGAATCTAAAAACTGCAGGCATTGATTGACTGTCCTGCATTCTGTGGAGATTTCCAAATATCTATGTACCCCTGTGGTTTACTTTAATCAATGGATTATATATTCATTTATAAGCCACAATCATGTGGAAAATTTCCTTAAATGTCTGTATGAACTGCTATCATTATATTTTGGTTCTGATATCTTGATTAATTACTTAAGCTCTCCGGGCCTCAGTTTTATACTTTATAAAATACTAAATGCTTTATATTTATATTAAACATAAAAGTAAAGGTATTTTATTATGAAGATCAGGATAGCATCTGCTTTTGGACTAATTCTGAGGATTAGACACACTAATAGAAGCAGAAGCATTTGAAATACTGCTTGGCACATAGTAAGCACTCAACCCAGTTTATTTACAACAATGGAGAAATCACTATCAATTTAAAATAAAATTACTATATCAGTTAAACACTGATTTTTAATATGTGAGAGGTAAAAGCAAGAGTTCATTTATCTGATAATTTTAGGGCCCAGATATTATTTGGTGGCTATGGATATTATTTGCATTATCCTCTGTCCCACGTGGGTTGTAGAGTATATTTTCGACAAAGGAATATTTGTTTTTGTTATATTTTCTAAATCATTTAGGATGGTGCCTTGCAGGTCAATATTCAATACAGTATTTCCTGTTTGGCCCTTAAAGAGAATATGAATATAAAAGTAAGTGATTATAAAGACAATGAATTGAATATACTAATTAATGTTTATAATCACGATAGGCACATTGTAGCTTTTCAACATATTCTGGTGTACTAACTTTCTTAAACAAACTAACTTTATATAGGTTTAAAAACAGTTGACTCCACTGCATGAGAAGATGAGGGAGACCTAAAACATGTTTACATTAACTAATGAGAGGAATACAGTCAGTGATAAAGCTCTACCAAATAGCAGCAGCCATGTTGATGGACAGGTAAGGGAAAGCAAGTGAGCAGCCACTGCCTCAGGACTACCAGTAGTTACTGCCTATTCTAAATTGCCCTCCATGACCTCTTTAGTATTTAGAAGGGAAAGAAGAACATTAGAGCTGAGGATGGTAATGGGGAACAGATAAGCTCTGAACGGTTGTGGGTACACTGGCAACTGCATCTTCCTTCAATTGGACATAAAGTCAGTAACATAAGAATTCCCATTACTCTAGGCTGTGATGTTAATGAGAGTCAATACTAATGAACTAAAACCCCTGGAAAATCCAGGCTTTAGAACATGAAAATAATTGGTAACTCACAGTTCAGTGAAGTTCATTTGGAAGAAGAGGTAGCAAATAATTCTTAGGCTTTTGGTAAGAGTCTTTGGTTGGAGAAAAGCTGTAGTTTTCTCAAGCAGTAGACACTTACACAAGTTTATGTCCAGCAAATGCTGAACCTAATAGCATGTGAGATCTTACACATCTTAGGGTCCATTAATGTGGTATAGTCAAGCTATTTCTAATGAAGTAGTCTCATTCTCTCGCTCCCTCTTCTCTCTCTCCACCCCCCGCCCCCCATCATTCTCAATCATTTACTCTGTGTGTACTTTAGTCCAAATCCATCATGGACCTATACATTGTTCAAATGCCCATGACTTGCTCATAATTTGTATCAATGTAACTCAATATGTAAGATCCAAACAAATCTACTCATTTATACCTAGTTCAATAAGACATCTTAAGATTGAATGTTTGAAAGTCAAGGCAATGTCAAATTGTTATATAATGTTTAAACATTTAATCTTAATTTCTGTACTCACCTTATTGTGGATCAGTAAGTTGTATACTTAGAGGACAAACAACGGCTCGTGTACCACACTTTCAGTGGCACTGTATTTAAGAACCTCTAAGATATAATAACCTGGATAAGAAATGAGGGAAAGATGAAACAGAAAGTCAGAAAAGTTTATAGGCAGATTACCATGAATGAGATAGTGGAAAACACTATCATAGAAAATCTTAAGAGTATACATAAGAACTTTAACTTTTGTAATTGGGTAAAAGAAACTTCAGCAGTAAACCATAATAGTGTTCATTCTATGAATGGAATCCTCTGATCAATTGCTAAGAGATCTATAAAGAAACATGATATTTAATGTTGGATCTTAAAGAGCTAAAAATATAGAAGGTAGGTGAAAGACAGGCGAATGAAAGTTTATATCATAACACCTAAACACTAATATTAAATTAATGAAAATTAAAGAAAGTATTGCATTCCATATGATATTGAGATTAGCTTCTCCTTGGAACATGAGATATTTCAGGTAGCAATTGAGAAAGGAAAATAAACAGAAATTTATGTACAATCTTTTTAAAGATTGACATATTGTAGCAATAGTCACAATAACCATTACCTATTGAGACCCCATTATATCCCAGGCATTGTTTCAAATGCTTAGAAGATCTTATTTAACCATTACAATAATATTGAGAAATGAATGTTATTAGCCTCATTTAATAAGTGATGACTAAAGAAGTTAAGTAACCTACTCAAGGCCATGCAGCTAATAAACTGCACAGACAGAAATTGAAACAGTTTCTTAGAATCCTGCTAAAACAACTCTACTAAATAATGGCTGTACAAATTTACCATTTAGAAAGTTTAGCTCCAAGCCATTACCATTAGCTATTTAACTAATGGTAATTTCCTGGCTTATTATATAAAATGTTGGGTTCTATAAAAATGTTAGTTATTGCTGTCCTTGTGTCTATGAAAATTGCACAAGAATCAAAATATATATTATTACTAAGAGCTGAAAGAAGAGTTGAGAATTCCAAAAGAATTTGTATTTTTGTATTTATATGTGAATGACTAGTTAAATATGTAAACTGAAAATACAGCAACAGTATTTACAAATTCATGATGAAAGTATTAAAGAAAATTGAAAGTCAAAGATCTTAATCACAACTTCTCTTTCATTTGACCTTCTATTAGTTAGAGACAGTTTTAAACAATATTCAAATAATTATCTCTAATGTAAAAGAAATCTGAAAGCAGACAACTTAGAGTAATATTGTGATTCTATGGTTCTTGTAGATATATCAGTCCTCAAAGCCACTTTATGATCCAAGATAGAGTCTAGGAAGAGTCTTGATATGAATTTCTACAGTTTCATCTCATCCGATGTCCTTTGGCTTCCTGGTTCTGGATGTCTATTTACTTTCCCAGATTCTGTGTTCCTAGGAATAAGCTTTCCACCCTTTATCTCTGTTCTCCTGTAAATTCCATAAAGCTCATATTGGTTCACCTGAAAATGCCTCATAACCTTTTTAAACTTTGTTCACATTTTTTTCATTCTTTCCTATTTTTGTTTTTTCATCTGCATGGTTTTTAATGACCTGTCATTTAATTCACTCATCTTTTATTCTGCTTGATCTTGTGTACTGTTGAATTTCAGATCAAGTGTTGTATTTTTAATCTTTGTTATATCTGTTTAGTACTTTTCTGTACTTTCTAACTGGAAAACTTTTCACTTTTTAATGCATTATTCTCCAACCTTGATGAGTATCCCTATGGTTATTATTTTGAACTTACTGTCCAGTAAATCAGATATTTCCATTTCATCAGGGGTCAGTTTCTGGAGATTGATCTTGTTCTCTAATTTGGAAAATGTTTCTTTGTTTCATCATTTTCTTTGACTCTCTGTGTTAGTTTCTATACATTAGGTGAAAAAAAAAAATACCCTTCTTCAGTCTTCTAGTCCACCTTCAAACAGACCAACCAGCGATTCTGAGTCCCTGTCAAACCTCACATCTCACCTAAATTGCTATCTTTGTTCATAGTGGCCCCTAGGAGACTAGAGACACTCTGTCTCATCAAAACCCCATTACATAAACATTCACTTGAGAAGACAGAAAACATTCATTTGAGAAGTAGACAGAAAATTTGGGGTGTTAGACATGTGGTCCAACTCTTTCTCTCTCAGGGAAGAAGCTAAGAGCTGAAGTTGATCATAAATGTGCTCTGCTTTGAGTCAGAAAGAGGAGTTATGATCAATGACTGCTTTTTTGTTCAAACACATTTTTTTTGTCTTTTTCTCCAAGAAGCCTAACAAATCCTAGGCTCTGTTGGCTAAGAGACAAAGGGGATTCAAGCCATTCCCTTGGGTAGCAGCTAAAAATGTTGGGGTGTTTGATGGATAGTCCACCTGATAATAGCAAGGAGTTGGAGGCTTGGTTTTATTGTTGGAGCAAGTCAGGAAGAAGGGACCCATTAAAATCCCCAAGAGGCTAGTTGTTAGAACTCTACCCTCATGTTTGAATTCCAGCTTAGTCAGTTCCTTTTGGGATGCTTTTCCCAATTATTATTCTGCTTGGTTTCATTTTACTGAGCTAGGAAGGCATACTCACATAGCTAAAAGGAAATAGGAAATGTCTTTCAGGTGAGCATGTTGCCATCCAGAATAAAAGCAAGATATGTTAGAAAAGGGAAATGGATATAGATCAATGACTAGCATTTTCTGCCACAGACTTTGTGCCTAATTTATGGAGACATAAACCATATTGTAAAGCATTCAGGCTTATATGCATACCAGCGTATTTATAATAAACACATTTGAGAGGATTTAGGTGATAATTTCATTCTCATTTAAATTTTGGCTGTGACACTAACAAAAGTACTTACATTAGCAAAAGATGGTATCAAAAGGATCTGATTTGCTCTTCTGATTATATTTGCAGAGAATTAAGAAGTAAGATCAGCACAGATTTATTATTTACATAATGACTGAAAGTTGTCTGTTGCTGCCTTTCATCTCATGAGAAAAAATAAACAAGATAATCTCATGTACTAAATTCCATGCTCTTTAAAAGGAATGCTTAAGTATGAAAACTATGTAACATTTGAGCTCTGTAGAAAGATGTCAAGAAAAGAAGAATAATTTATTTGTAATTTTAAAATGATCAAAGAAGAAAAGGCTAAGTTACCCATGAAAGGAATAGAGGAACTAGCTGTTGCACTTGTCAAATGTGTTGACATGAGAAAAAATATTCAAGGCTTTGAAACGATGCCTTTAAATTGTTGAAAAGTATTTTAGGTTAAAATTGGTTAGAGAGCTGCCTAGCCTACAATTTATAACATAGACATAATCTGGACTAATACAGACAAATACCAGGGAAGAAACAGGCCACAGTGTACAGAAAAACATACCAAAAGATCAAAACAGTTCTACAGAGAAATGTACAACAAACATTCAGTGATTTCTTGGCTGCATAGTAAAGTGGCAAAATAAAACTTTGATCAGGATGAAATATAATCAGAACTAAAAGAAAATTAAATAACTTAATATTTACTCATCCTTCTGTTTTTACTATTCATAATTATTCTATGTAAATATCTTCCCTAAAAGAATATAAAGTTCCATAAAAGTCTATAGATTACCTTTACTTTTGAAACATGTAAATAGGTAGAAGATTAAAATAATATATAAAAATGAGCAAAATACTGAATTGTAAATGTAGCAGATTTATCATTGAAAGTACTAGGTGAGAAATGAGAAAAGGGTTAGTTTTAAAAAAAAAGAAAGAAAGAAGAACAAATAATTCTCCATTTCTAGAGGATTAGGGGATTTAGTAAACTAATAAGGAGAAATATTTAATTTTAAACTTTAACTTTATGTTGATTAAAATTATGTTTATTAAGAACTGTCACCTACTGAAATACTAAATGGACATAAAGGAAAAAATTACGGCCTCACTCAATGTAATTAATGAGCAATGTAAGGCAAACTTATCTCGAATTTCCTCCTGCCAAACAGAACACTAAAAAGCAAACAAACTTACATAGAATTCAATAGATTTTTAAAAATTTATCCATAATTTTTATTGGTGCATTATAGTTGTTGATAATGATGGGATTTTTCGTTACATATTCATATGTGCACATAAAATAACAACATATTTTGTTCAATATCATTCTCTGTTATTTCATCTTTCCCTTCCCCCTTCCTTCCCTCTGGCCCCTTTTCTCTTCTCTATAACACCAACCTCCTACCTTTTCCCCCCCTCTCTAGCTTACACATATAAGAAAAAACATAAGGCTCTTGAATTTCTGACTTTGTCTTATTTCACTTATCATAATGTTCTCCAGTTCCATCGATTCTCCTGCAATCTTGCTTAGATATATTCCTAGGTCTTTTGTGGGGTTATTTTGTTTATTTTTGTTTGTTTGTTGAAGCTATCGTGACTGGGATTATTTTCTTGATTTCTTCTTCAATGGATGCATTATTGTTGTATAGGAAAGCCATTGAGTGGTGAGAGTGGACAACCTTGTCTTATTCCAGATTCAAAGAAACTACTATCGGATTTACCACCTTAACTAGGAAATTGGCTTTGTGTTTGTCACATAGTATTTATGATGTTGATGTAGGTTCTTTATATCCCTAATTTCTTCAGTGCTTTATCATGAATGGATGCTGAATTTTGTCAAAGGCTTTCCCCTGGATCCATTGTGATAACTAATTGAATTTTTTCTTAATCATATTTATGGGATGAATTACATTTATTGATTTATGTATGTTAACCCAGCCTTTCATCTCTGGGATAAAATCAACTTAATATGTTGTTGAATATGATTTGCTAATATTTTACTAAGGATTTTTGCATCTAAGTTCATCAGGGATATTGGTCTACAGATTTCTTTCCTTGGTATGTCCTTATCTGGTTTTGGTATGACTGTGATATGTCTTCATAGAAGGAATTTGGCAGTGTTCCATCACTTTTCATTTCACAGGATAATTTGAGGTGCATTGACTTTAATTTTCCTTCAAAGGCCTGGTGGAATTCAGTTGAGAATCCATCTAGTCCTGGTATTTTGTTGTTGCATTTTTTTTTATTACTGCTTATTACTAAGTTTGTTTAGGTTTTTGATATCCTGTTGATTCAATTTTGGCAGGTTGTATGGCTCTAGAAATATATTTATTTCTGCTAAGTTTTACAGCTTATTGAAATACAAGTTATCAAATGATCCTAATGATGCTCTGGATTTCTGTGGTGTAGGTGGTGATTTCTCTTTTTTTTATGCCTAATTTTATTAATTTGGGTCTTCTCTCTCTTTTGGTTCATTTGGCTAAGGGTTTATCAGTCTTCTTTATATTTTCAAAAAACCAACTCTTCATTTTGTTGATCCTTCATATGATTTTTATATTCTCAAAGTCATGGATTTTGACTCTGATTTAATTATTTCCTTCTTTCTACTGGTTTTGGAATTGGTTTTCTCTCTTACAAGGGCCTTGAGATGCATCATTAGGTTTTTTATTTGAAATCTTTCTGATTTTCTTATTTAAGCACTCATAGCTATAAACTTTCCACTTAGAACTTCTTTCCTAGTGTACCATAGATTCTGGTATGTTGTATCACTATTCTCTTTTGATTCTAAGAATTTTTAAAATTTCTCCCCTGATTTTTCACTCATTCATCATTCAAAAATGTATCTTTCAATCGCCACATTTATATAGTTTTTTTTCCATTTGAAGATGAGATGATTTTATATGTAGAATATTCTAAAGACTCCACCAAAAACCTGTCAGAAATAATAAATTAATTCAGAAACATTGCAGAACGCAAGATCACATGAAAAGTCAATATCATTTTTATGTACCAACATCAAATACTCTGAAAACAAATTAGGGGAAAATCCCATTTATAGTAGTATGAAAAAGAATAAAATAGCTAGGTGATGTATAACAAACCTGCAGTCCCTTATTCAGGAGGCTGAGACAAGATGATTGCTGAGCCTACAAGTGCGAGGCCAGACTGGAAATAGGATCAGACCATGTCTTTAAAAAAATAATAAAATACTTATAAATAAAGTAACCAAAGAAGTGAAAGACTTTTATACTGGAAACTACAAACTACGGACCATTGTGAATGAATAAAATTGAGAAAAAAGTACAATTAAATGGGAAGACATTTTATGTATATGGATCAGAGGCATAATATTGTTAAATTACCCATACCACCCAAAACTATATATAAGTTCAATGCAATCCCTATTGAAATCTCTACAGCATTTTTTTTACAGAAGTAGTAAAAATAACTCTAAAATTCCTATGAAACCACAAAGCACACACATAATCAAAAGGCTGGCGGTATACTTTTTCTTGATGTATAAAAGTAAATTCAAGCCAGGGCTGTGGCAACCATCTATAATTCTAGCAACTCAGGAGGCTGAGGCAGGAGGATTTCTAGTTCAAAGCCAGCCTCAGTAACTTAGTGAGGCACTAAGCAGCTCAGCAAGATCCTGTCTCTAAATAAAATATAGAAAGGGCTGGGGATGTGGCTCAGTGGTTAAGCATTCTTGGGTTCAATCCCTGATACCAAATAAATATATAAGTAAACAACAAAAATAAATAAAGCTATGGTAAATAAAAGAGTGTGATACCAGTATAAAGACAAATATTTAAATTAGTGAAACAGAATAGAAAAATCAATAAATAAATGTTTGCTCATAAAAGCAACTGAGGTTTTCATAAAGTTGCCAAGAATACATAATGGGAAAAGATAGTCTCTTCAACAATTTGTGTTGTGAGATTGAATATTCACTTTATAAAGAATGCAATTGGACCATTATCTTACATCATTCACACAAAGCAAATCTAATTTGATTAAAGAATTAACATAAAGACTTGCAATAATAAAAGTCTGGAAAGAAAACAGGGAAAAGATTACCATTGATTACAGCAATGATTTCTTGTATATGCTTGCATATTACAGCAAAAGATCAAAAAAAATCAAAAGTTACAATATATAAGTGGGACTAAACCAACTAAATAGCCTCTGCCCAGAAAAGGAAACAATTAACTGAATGGGAAAGATATTTTCAAACTATATATCTAATAAGGAATCCAAAATATATGAGGAACCCCTTCAACTCAATAGTAAAGAAAAACCAAATGACCTGATTTAATATGGGCAAAGGACTTGAATAGACATTTCTTCAAAGAAAATATACAAATGGCACCAGTTTAGATGTTTAGCATGATGTTTAGCATCTTTTCTAAAGATAATCATCAGGAAAATGAAAACCAAAACCACAATGAGATACCATCTCATGCAATTATGAAAGTAAAAACAGATAAACATTGGCAATGATATGGAGAAAGATTGCTCACTGTTGGTGGGAATAGAAAATGACACAACTGCTGTGGAAAACAGTATGGAGTTTCGTTTAAATTGTGAAATAGGTTTATCATATGATTCAGCAATCTTACCTCTGGTATTTATCCAAAGGAATTGAAGTCAGGATTTCAGATGGATATTTGCATTTCTGTGTTCATTTTAGCATTTTTCACAATAGCCAAAATGTGGAAACAATATAACTTTCATCAACAGATGAAGATAAAAATAACATCTCTCTCTCTCTCTCTCTCTCTCTCTCTCTCTCTCTCTCTCTTTTTCTCACACACACACACACACACACACACATGAATCTTATTCAGCCATTTAAACAAAAAAGGAAATCCTGTTATTTTGTAACAATATGGATAAACCTTGAAAACAGTATGTTAAATGAAAAGACAAGCATCATTTAGATGAGGTATCTAAAGGAGCCATACACAAGAGTAGACTAGTGGTTGGCAGAGACTAGCGAGTTGAGGAACAGGGAGCTGCTTTTAATAAGATTCCAGTTATGCAAGATGATTAATTTCTAGTGGTCTATTTCACAACATTATGCTTACTGTTAACTATACTGTATTGCACACTTCAGCATTTGTTAAGAGGGTAAATTTTATGTTAAGTACTCTTACCAAAATAATAATTTGGAAAAGAATAAAGGAAATATCCAACCCCCAAAATACACATATTTACCTGACAGAACTTAACATGAATTAGAATTTATTCTTAAAAATATAATGCTAACTTGGAAAAAAGAAAAATAATGAGAAGGAGGAGGTGGTGGAGGAAAGGAAGATTGGGAAGAAAGAAAAAAAAATCTTTTAAGAAAGAGGGATAAAATCAGAAGCCTAACAGAATAACATCATAAATCTGTGTCATCTTAAAAGATAATATCCCATAATCCTTTGATGACTTGAAAATAGCCTAGGGATTTTTTTTTAATTAAGAAACAAAGATAAATGAAAGAGCAAAATAAATCCTAAAGTTAAAACAATTCTGAAAGAGCAGAGTATTTTATTAGATAGTGAAAGCAGGAAATTGCTCAATGAAATCTGAAAAGTACTTGGAAATTAAATCAATGGTACCATGAACTGATGCAGCCCATCATAGATTCTGAAACGGCTACAAAGCAGATGACAACCACCGAGTTTAAATTCAACAATAAACTAAAGAAAATGGTCAAAGTTTAACTCCCTGTGAATGGTTCCATCAGGTTAATATGTAAACATTAACCAAGGTTAACTAAGGTGTCCAGGATCCTGGAGAAAAAAATGTGACCTGTTATGTTTTCCCTTTATTGAGGAGAGGGAGAGTTTTTGTTAGTTTGTTCTATTCCATTATTTTGAGATTTAAATCTTTAAGTGAGCTATCTCAAGACAATTTTTCAAACACATTCATCATCGATAAGATATTTTCTTCTTAACTTTCAGTAGAAGACAGAATATATATTGAGTGGCAAATTCATCTTGCTTTTTAGAAAACAATGTCAGCCATTTGCAGCTAACAAATGTAAAAAATGCTTTTAAAATAGGATCAGAAAGCATGACATTATCTCAGGAGAACTATAAAAGTTATTGATGAAATGCAGCTAGGTTACAGATAAGTGCTATAGAATCTCAATTATTTAGAGAAACTCTTTTTACACAAACAAAAACAGGGAAGAAAGGTAAGAAAACACCAAAGTCTCTGCTGCCAAAGTGAAAAATTAAATGATAAAGACATTTCACCTACATGCAACTATCTTAATACTTGCTAACAGTTGGCCTCATTTTCACTTTTTATCTAGATCTATGAAGTCAAGAATCTATGACTTATTGGTTTCAGAGACCTGTTATAGTCAAGAGAATGTGTTATAAGTTTGTCTTACTTTCTCTTTTAATCCTCCCATTCTGTTCTATCAATGTCTTTATTTTTCATGCCTTCTCTTTATTTTCTCCTCTTCTGACCACATTCTTATAATTTTTCAACTTCAGAAGAGCAACTTCCCAGTTCCCACTACTGAAAGCCACTCATTGACTCACTAATCTATCACAATGCTCCTTTAATCACTGTCTTTTCCTCGGCCATTACACCAATTCTATCCATTCTTCTGCTCTTGGCTTGCACTTTCCTCAGAATTTAAGCACTCCTTGGTGTCTACATTTATCTCTAGGTGTTTGAATAACAGTTTTTCAGACAGCAAGCAATTTGAATTTCACAAGAAAGTGTTTTCAGAATCCATTTAGCAAAGAGGGAATTTTCTGGATCTCTAGCCTATTTTCAATAATCTGCATTTACTTAAATTTCTCATTTTATTAATTCTCCCCAAACACAAAATAGACTCAACTGATGATTTCTTAACAGTGCTTTACTAAATACCTTGGTATAGGACAATTTGAATAAGATCTATTGTTTTTCATGGAGACCTTTGGCAGTGAGAGAACATTCCTTTAATGTAACTGATCAGCGTTTTTGGAAGATACTTAGACTCCAGTAGGAAAAGAAGATCAAGAACATAACCTCCTCACTAAAAATAATAAGTATTTCATTCTTTTTAAGTGACTCAAATGTTTCTCACTGTAGAAACTTAGAATTCAATTAATCATGAAAAATATTGATAGTGGTTGAACTCAAATCAGTGAACTCCTTTAGAATTAAAACAAGCATGGCATATCAGGTACAAATGTTCTAACAACTGAAATGCTTTGATGTGAATATATAATCTTGGTTTCCAAGCTTTTCAAAGGATGTTCATAATCAAGCATGTATTAATTGATAATAGACAATATGATAAAAGAAAATAAGAAGAACAAAAAGACTATAATACTGTCTGAAATGCTAGGGACAAAATTTCCTGAGCAACTCAAGTCAGGCTTAGATGAACACTTATTCATAAAGTGGGATTTCTTTAAGAAATGCTACAGCTATAGGATGTAGTTGCCATGTTACTCATACTAATAAGTGTGACTCAAGAACTATTAGGGACAAAAATCATTCAGTGTGACTGTGATTCCAACACGAGGATCTCCAGGATGTAAGGAATCCATGTGATAATGAACCTTCCCAAAGTAGGCCCAGTGATTTTTTTAAGCGTAATGGAAAACATACAGTTGCTATGCAATACTTTCATTGTGCACTTTGTACTGTGTTGCTCTAAAAATTATATATGGGGAAATAGCTTAATATATATGTGGTCAAAGAGGAAATTCAAGCCCATATTAAAAATACTTCAAAGGAGTCACGTTCCTATTACTGATTTGAAGTTAATAAAGGTTTCTGAATCCCTTGAAATGTGAAGAAGAAATATCAGTCAAAAAATATATTGTACAGACACAGAAAATACCCCTTATATTTTAAGCCAGATTTCCCAAGACGATTCAAATGGCTTAAAAATTTGACTTTGCTCAACCAGCTATAATTCTGTTTCAGGTGGCTCTGTACCAGTCCCTGGGAGTATACAAATTTTCACTAAAATTTACAAGGAAGAGGCTGCATTTACCTCAATTAAGCTGAAGTAATTTGTGAACAGGAAGTTTTCTAGACTTACTATTTATCTTCTTTTTTTATTTTTTTTTAATTTTTTATTGTTGGCTGTTCAAAACATTACATAGTTCTTGATATATCATATTTCACACTTTGATTCAAGTGGGTTATGAGCTCCCATTTTTACCCCATATACATATTGCAGAATTACATCAGTTACACATCCATTGATTTACATATTGCCATACTAGTGTCTGTTGTGTTCTGCTGCCTTTCCTATCCTCTACTATCCCCCCTCCCCTCCCCTTCCCTCCCCTCTTCTCTCTCTGCCCCCTCTACTGACATTCATTTGTCCCCCTTGTATTATTTTTCCCTTTCCCCTCACTTCCTCTTGTATGTACTTTTATATAACTCTGAGGGTCTCCTTCCATTTCCATGCAATTTCCCTTCTCTCTCCCTTTCCCTCCCACCTCTCATCCCTGTTTAATGTTAATCTTCTTCTCATGCTCTTCGACCCTACTCTGTTCTTAGTTACTCTCCTTATATCAAAGAAGACATTCGGCATTTGTTTTTTAGGGATTGGCTAGCTTCACTTAGCATAATCTGCTCTAATGCCATCCATTTCCCTGTAAATTCTATGATTTTGTCATTTTTTAATGCAGAGTAACACTCCATTGTGTATAAATGCCACAATTTTTTTATCCATTCATCTATTGAAGGGCATCTAGGTTGGTTCCACAGTCTTGCTATTGTGAATTGTGCTGCTATGAACATCGATGTAGCAGTGTCCCTGTAGCATGCTCTTTTTAGGTCTTTAGGGAATAGACCGAGAAGGGGAATAGCTGGGTCAAATGGTGGCTCCATTCCCAGCTTTCCAAGAAATCTCCATACTGCTTTCCAAATTGGCTGCACCAATTTGCAGTCCCACCAGCAATGTACAAGTGTACCCTTTTCCCCACATCCTCGCCAGCACTTGTTGTTGTTTGACTTCATGATGGCTGCCAATATAACTGGAGTGAGATGGTACCTTAGGGTGGTTTTGATTTGCATTTCTCTGACTGCTAGAGATGGTGAGCATTTTTTCATGTACTTGTTGATTGATTGTATGTCCTCCTCTGAGAAGTGTCTGTTCAGGTCCTTGGCCCATTTGTTGATTGGGTTGTTTGTTCTCTTATTGTCTGATTTTTTGAGTTCTTTGTATACTCTGGATATTAGGGCTCTATCTGAAGTGTGAGGAGTAAAGATTTGTTCCCAGGATGTAGGCTCTCTATTTACCTCTCTTATTGTTTCTTTTGCTGAGAAAAAACTTTTTAGTTTGAGTAAGTCCCATTTGTTGATTCTAGTTATTAACTTTTGTGCTATGGGTGTCCTATTGAGGAATTTGGAGCCCGACCCCACAGTATGTAGATCGTAGCCAACTTTTTCTTCTATCAGATGGCGTGTCTCTGATTTGATATCAAGCTCCTTGATCCATTTTGAATTAACTTTTGTGCATGGCGAGAGAAAGGGATTCAGTTTCATTTTGTTGCATATGGATTTCCAGTTTTCCCAGCACCATTTGTTGAAGATGCTATCCTTCCTCCATTGCATGCTTTTAGCCCCTTTATCAAATATAAGGTAGTTGTAGTTTTGTGGATTGGTTTCTGTGTCCTCTATTCTGTACCATTGGTCCACCCGCCTGTTTTGGTACCAGTACCATGCTGTTTTTGTTACTATTGCTCTGTAGTATAGTTTGAAGTCTGGTATCGCTATACCGCCTGATTCACACTTCCTGCTTAGAGTTGTTTTTGCTATTCTGGGTCATTTATTTTTCCATATGAATTTCATGATTGCTTTCTCTATTTCTACAAGAAATGCCGTTGGGATTTTGATTGGCATTGCATTAAACCTATAGAGAACTTTTGGTAATATCGCCATTTTGATGATGTTAGTTCTGCCTATCCATGAACAGGGTATATTTTTCCATCTTCTAAGATCTTCTTCTATTTCTCTCTTTAGGGTTCTGTAGTTTTCATTGTATAAGTCTTTAACCTCTTTTGTTAGGTTGATTCCCAAGTATTTTATTTTTTTTGAAGATATTGTGAATGGAGTGCTTGTCCTCATTTCCATTTCAGAGAATTTGTTGCTGATATACAGGAATGCCTTTGATTTATGCGTGTTGATTTTATATCCTGCCACTTTGCTGAATTCATTTATTAGCTCTAATAATTTCTTTGTAGACCCTTTTGGGTCTGCTAGGTATAGACTCATGTCATCTGCAAATAGTGATAATTTAAGTTCTTCTTTTCCTATTTTGATGCCTTTAATTTCTTTCGTCTGTCTAATTGCTCTGGCCAGTGTTTCGAGAACTATGTTGAACAGAAGTGGTGAGAGAGGGCATCCCTGTCTTGTTCCAGATTTTAGAGGGAATGCCTTCAATTTTTCTCCATTCAGAATGATGCTAGCCTGAGGCTTAGCATAGATTGCTTTTACAATATTGAGGTATGTTCCTGTTATCCCTAGTTTTTCTAGAGTTTTGAACATAAAGGGATGCTGTACTTTGTCGAATGCTTTTTCCGCATCTATCGAGATGATCATATGGTTCTTATTTTTAAGTCTATTGATGTGGTGAATAACATTTATTGATTTCCGTATATTGAACCAGCCTTGCATCCCAGGGATGAATCCTACTTGATCATGGTGCACAATTTTTTTGATATGTTTTTGTATCCGAGTGGCCAGAATTTTATTGAGGATTTTTGCATCTAGGTTCATTAGAGATATTGGTCTGTAGTTTTCTTTCTTTGAAGTGTCTTTGTCTGGTTTAAGTATCAGGGTGATGTTGGCCTCGTAGAATGAATTTGGAAGTTCTCCCTCTTTTTTTATTTCCTTAAGTAGCTTGAAAAGTATTGGTATTAGTTCCTCTTTAAAGGTTTTGTAAAACTCTGCTGTATACCCATCCGGTCCTGGGCTTTTCTTAGTTGGTAGTCTTTTGATGGTTTCTTCTATTTCCTCAATTGATATTGGTCTGTTTAGGTTGTCTATATCCTCCTGACTCAATCTGGGCAGATCATATGACTTAAGAAATTTATCGATGCCTTCACTATCTTCTAATTTATTGGAGTATAAGGATTCAAAATAATTTTTGATTATCTTCTGTATTTCTGAAGTGTCTGTTGTGATATTGCCTCTTTCATCCCGTATGTTAGTGATTTGAGTTCTCTCTCTTCTTCTCTTCGCTAGCATGGCTAAGGGTCTGTCGATTTTGTTTATTTTTTCAAAGAACCAACTTTTAGTTTTGTCAATTTTTTCAATTGTTTCTTTTGTTTCGATTTCATTAATTTCAGCTCTGATTTTCATTATTTCTTGCCTTCTACTTCTTTTGCTGTTGTTTTGCTCTTCTTTTTCTAGGATTTTGAGATGAAGTATGAGATCATTTATTTGTTGGTTTTTTCTTTTTTTAAGGAATGAACTCCAAGCAATGAATTTTCCTCTTAGAACTGCTTTCAATGTGTCCCATAGATTCCGATATGTTGTGTCAGTGTTTTCATTAATCTCTAAGAATTTTTTAATTTCCTCCTTGATGTCTTCTATAACCCATTGATCATTCAGTCACCTATTGTTCATTCTCCAAGTGATGTATTCTTTTTCCTTCCTTCTTTTATCGTTGATTTTCAGTTCCATTCCATTATGATCAGATAGGATGCATGGTATTATCTCTACTCCTTTGTATTGTCTAAGAGTTTCCCTGTGACATAATATATGATCTATTTTTGAGAAGGATCCATGTGCTGCTGAGAGAAAAGTGTAACTGCTTGATGTTGGGTGGTATATTCTATATATGTCAATTAAGTCTAGGTTATTAATTGTGTTTTTGAGTTCTATAGTTTCCTTATTCAACTTTTGTTTGGAAGATCTGTCCAGTGGCGAGAGAGGTGTGTTGAAGTCTCCCATGATTATTGTATGGTGGTCTATTAGACTCTTGAACTTGAGAAGAGTTTGTTTGATGAACATAGCTGCACCATTGTTTGGGACATATATATTTATGATTGTTATGGCTTTTTGGTGTATGGTTCCCTTAAGCAGTATGTAGTGTCCCTCTTTATCCCTTTTGATTAACTTTGGCTTGAAATCTATTTTATTTGATATGAGTATGGACACTCCTGCTTGTTTCCGAAGTCCATATGAGTGATATGATTTTTCCCAACCTTTCACCTTCAGCCTATGTATGTCTTTTCCTATCAAATGCGTCTCCTGTAGGCAGCATATTGTTGGGTCTTGTTTTGTGATCCATTCTACTAGCCTGTGTCTCTTGATTGGTGAGTTTAAGCCATTAACATTTAGGGTTATTATTGAGATATGGGTTGTTCTTCCAGCCATATTTGTTTATTTATGTTACTAAACATGGTTTGTTTTCCTCTTTGATTATTTCCCCCCCCCCTTTACTGTCCTACCTCCCACTGTTGGTTTTCATTGTTATTTTCCATTTCCTCTTCCTGTAATGTTTTGCCGAGGATGTTTTGAAGAGATGGTTTTCTAGCTGCGAATTCTTTAAACTTTTGTTTATCGTGGAAGGTTTTAATTTCATCTTCCATCCTGAAGCTTAATTTCGCTGGAAACACAATTCTTGGTTGGAACCCATTTTCTTTCAGTGTTTGAAATATGTTATTCCAGGATCTTCTAGCTTTCAGAGTCTGTGTTGAAAGATCAGCTGTTATCCTGATTGGCTTACCCCTAAATGTGATCTGCTTCCTTTCTCTTGTAGCTTTTAAAATTCTCTCCTTATTCTGTATGTTGGGCATCTTCATTATAATGTGTCTAGGTGTGGGTCTCTTATGATTTTGCACATTCGGTGTCCTGGAGGCTTCTAGGATTTGGGATTCTGTCTCATTCTTCAAGTCTGGGAAGTTTTCTCGTATTATTTCATTGAATAGATTGCTCATTCCTTTGGTTTGAAACTCTGTCCCTTCCTGTATCCCAATGACTCTTAAATTTGGTCTCTTGATGTTATCCCATATTTCTTGGATGTTCTGCTCATGGTTTCTTAACAGTCTTGCTGAGCTGTCTATGTTCTTTTCAAGTTGAAGTACTTTGTCTTCATTGTCTGATGTTCTATCTTCCAAGTGTTCTACTCTGCTGGTAGTATTCTCAATTGAGTTTTTAAGTTGGTTTATTGCTTCCTGCATTTCTAGGATTTCTGTTTGTTTGTTTTTTATAACCTCTATCTCCCTGTATCGTTGATCTTTTGCTTCAGGGTTTCTTCACTTTCACTCTAGTTTGGCCCTTCAATTGGGAAAAGATCTGAATTTTGGAAGGCTGAAAACAAAAGTTTTATCCCAGTTTCAGGGAAAGAACACAAGTGGGCACTTATTGATCTCATCCAGTTGTCCTGCTTGATCAAGAGCTGACTAGCTTGATCAGTGGTCACTGACTAGCCTTCTGCTCTGATATCTGCTAAGATAAAGACTGGATTCTTCCTGAACCCTGATTTTATGCTTGTGCATATTGCTAATGATGACTGCCCAAAATCAGTCTTGAAAAGGTCCCCATGCCTGCAACTGACTTTCTTCCTATTTGTGAGAACAATTTGTTAGCAACCAGTAGTAATATCCCATAATATTCTTAATTTTTATTGTATAGAAATCTTTGAAGGTTCATGTATGCTTCTAAGAAATCATTTGGAGAGATCACTTATACAGTTTTTCCAGTTGCCCACAAAGGTGACATTCTGCAAAGCCATAGAATATTGTCACGCCAGAATATCAATAAGGACACAGTCCATGTATCTTATACAGATGTCCCCAATTTGACTTAAATCCATGTTTGTGTACAAAGCCTTAATAATTTTATCACCTGTGTTGTTTCATGTATCCACCACCATAGGCAAACTATCAAACGCTTCCAAACTCACAAGGGTCCTTTGGGATGTCCTTTTGTCTGGTTGATCCTGCTATTATTCTCACCTCTCTATCCCTTATACACAATATCCACTAATGTGCTTTCCATCTCTAAGATTGTATTATTTCAGAAATGCCATAAAAGGCATCATATATTACGCAATGTGAAATTTTAGGAAGTTTTTATTCTATATTATTCCCTGGAGATTGACTCAAAATGCTGCAGATATTAATAATTTATTCCTTTTTGTTGGAAGACCTATTCCATTATATGTTTAAATGTCCACCTATTGGAAGACATCTGGACAGATTACAATTTATTTTACTATTATAAATAATGGCATTAACAAGATTTGTTTGTAAGGTTTTTGTGTGAACATGAGTTTTCATTTCTCTGGGACAAATGCCAAGGAGTACAATGTTGGGGATCTCACAGTCTTCCCATGTTTATTTATTGACGAAACTGTCAAAGTGGCTACACTATTTTATATTCCTGTCAGCAATTTATGAGTGATCCCACTTCTCTGCATAATCACCAGCATTGGGGTTTAGAGTTATTTTATATTCTGAGCGTTCTGAAAGCTGTATAGAGATAGTTGATTTTGGTTTTAATTTGTATTTGCCTAAATACTAGTATTGGTGGGCATTCTTCATGTAATAATTTGTCTCCTTTAGTGAAATATCTTCGCCCATTGCATAATTAAAGTATCCACTTGGCAATTATTGAATTTTGAGAGTTTCATATATTCTAGACATTCGTCTTTCATCAGAGGTGTGGCTTTCCCATCCTCTAGCATGACATTCATCCCTCTCACATGGGCTTTCACATAGCAAGCTTTTAAAATTTACTTATGTCCAGTTTGTTAATTATTTCTTTTATGGATCATAGTTTGGGTATCATGTATAAGAACTTTTTTTGAGTGTGTGCCATTTCTAAGAACTTAGAACTAAGTAAATAAAGATAATCTGAAAAGTCTACATATTGTAGGCTTTCCATAATATAACATTCTAGAAAAAACAAAACTTCAGAGACAGTAAAAGGATCAGAGGCTGCCAGGGCCAGGAGTAGGGTAAAGGATAAATAAATGGAGCACAGAGGCTCTCCAAGGTGGGTGAAAATACTATGTATGATCTTATAATATTGTACACTTGTCATTATTTACCTGTCTTAAATCTATAGAATCCCTAGTTTTCACTCAATTTTGCTAATATGTGAAATTTCCATAAAAGCTGACTATTAAAAATAAATGGTCCATATTGATGGACCATTTCTGATTATTCTGTTCCACTTATCTATGTCTACCCTTTGACAGTGCTCTATTGTTTTGACTAACCTTAGTATCACTGAGTACTTTCTCCCACTGTATTCTTCCTTGTCAAGATCATCAATAAATTTTAGAGCTTATGCCTTTCTATCCATGCCTTAATATAAACTTGTTTATGTCTAAAAGAAAAAAATTGCTAAGACTTTAAGAGAAATTGTATTAAACCTGAAAATCAATTTGGTAATAATTGACAGCTTTACTATGTTAAGAGGTCCAATCCCTTGACATTTATTTAAGTTTTTCTTGCCTTATTTTATTAGCATTTCATAATTTTCAAGCAAATGGATTCTGAATATTTTTTTAAGTATAATCCTAAATATTTCATTCCTTTGGAACAACTAAAAATGGCATTATGATTTAAATTTCAGTCTGTATATAATTATCATTCACAAAATTTGGTTGATTTTTTTATATTCATTTTGTACTCTTTGATTTTGTTGAACTCACTAATATAATGGATTTTTGGGATAGAGTCCATAATATTTTATGTGTGTTTAATGAGGTCTAGGCATTATTTATTACTTTCCAATCTATTCTTTTAATTTCTTTTTCTTACCTTATTGCAGTGACTAAAAATTCCCATCCTTTATTTAATAACAATGGGTGATTATAAAGATTCATGTATGCCTTGTTTTCATGTTTTAGAGAATCATTGATTCCCTTCATTGTTAAATATGTTAATTGCGGGTTTTTGTCTTGTTTTTGTTTTCATTTTTGTAGAGGTAATCTACCTTTCTGCCCAACTTGATAAAATGTTTTCATCATTGTTGGAATTACTTTTGGTTTACAGCTAGCGGCTACAAGCAACTCAGAGTACTTGAAAAATCTTCAATCATTCAGGCCTGACAGGAACACCTGCAGGATGGAGAGCTAGCGAGCTGTCAGTGAAACCACATCCTTAGCACTTGTGGTCAGGGTTGCCAAACTACCAGGCCAGGAAACCAAGAGTCAGGAGCTTCAGGACATGAAACTCCTAACTCAGAAGGTCCCCTACTCTAGGGACAATGAGCCTTCCAGACTGCTTTCCACCATGACAACAATATTTAGAGCTTCCTTATAGTGCGGTTACATTAGGCATAAGATGATTGGTTTATGGATATTATCTTGCTTATGTATGGTTGGCACATGCCACCCTAACCCTATAACAATTGTATGCATTCCAAAAATAAACAGGCTGCTGGACATCGAATGCCATCATCACCAACCAGCTTCTCACCAGCCCCAGTGTCTGTGTGTTGATTCTGCATCTCTACCCCCTGCTACTGAGGTAGCCGAGTGATCAACTGACCACACCAGTGAACAGGACGACCACACATCATGAAGATCATGGATTTATGTGAAGTGCTTTTTCTGAATAAACAGGTGTAATTATATTATTTTTCTTCTTTAATTTATTGTTATAGAAAAATACATTGATTTCTAATTTTGAGCCACCCTCCCATACACACCAAACCTCATTCAGCCATGGTGTACAATTAATTTTTATGTTCTTTGATTCAATTTGCTAATGTTTCATTGAGAACTTTTGCATTCAAGTGTGTAAGATATATGTGGTGTTTAGTTCCTTCTTTTGTTTTTGCACTGCCTTTGGCTTGAAAAAGGTTAAAATTAAGGTCACGCAAATTTGTGAAGTACTCCATCTTTTTTTTTTTTCCTGGAAAACATTGTGTAAATTGTACATCTTTTAAAATGTTTCACAAAACTCTCCGTTGAAATAATCTAACAAGAAAAATTCTTTTGGTGGGACATTTTAATCATGAGTTCATTTTATTTGATGATTGCAAGACTATTCAGACTGTACATTTCATTTTGGCTGAGTAACCAAGAAATAAAAGTTGTTCATTTCTTCTAAGGGGTCCATGTTATGAGCATCATTTTTTCATAAAGTGTCCTTACTGTCCTTTCAAAGGCTACAGGATCTATAATGGCACACTCTACTTTATTCCTGAATTGGTGATACGTGATTTCCCTCACCTTATTTATGGTCAATTTTGTTGTAACTTTATCAATTTTATTGATTTCTTGAAAGATCAAGGTTTTTGTTTTATTCTCTTTTTCTCAATTAAATTTCTTTTATTTCTGCTCTTATGTTTATTATTCCCTTTTTTCTTCTTGCTCTGGGTTTATCTTGCTCTTCTAGTTTAATAAAATGGGAACTTTTTGACTTAAGAACTTTCTATTGTTTCTAATATGAACATTGTGTGATATAACATTCCTACTAAATATTTTTTGTGTTCAACACATCTTATACATTGTGTTTTAGCTTTTATTCAATTTTATGTTTCTTGTGAGGCTTCTTATTGACCCCTGGATATTTAGAAGTGTGATTTTTAACTTCTCCATATTTAGAGATTTTATTGTTTTTTGTTATTTTTTTTACTCCACTATGCTCACAAAACACAGAAAATAATTCTTTAAATTTCTTGAGGTTTGTTTTATAGCTCAGGGTATTATCTATCCTGGTAAATATTCCATAATCAGGTTTAAAAAAATGTACATTTGTTTTTTTCAATGTATGTCAGTTAGTTCCCAGTGCATGATTATGTTATCCATATCATCTACAAGTCCTTGTCTGACACTTGTATCAGTTGCTGAAAGAGAAATGTGAAATTCCCCATAATTGTATATTTTTTTCTCCTTTTAGTTCTAACATTTTGTTTGAGATATTCTGAGCCTCTGTTGTTTGGCATATTGATTATTGAGGTATTTTTGATGGCTCTTTTAAGATTCCTCTCCAATAATTCCATCTTGCAACTCATCTCAGCGTTAATATCAATGGATTATCTTCTCTCATTCAAGTTTTTATTTTCCCAGTTCTTATTATGACAAATTATTGTTGTGGAATCCTGGGCTTTTTGTTAGAACACTCTGGGTCCTATTTAAATCGTTTACTTTAGCAGCACGTCACTCTGTTTAATTTAGCTGGTGAGTCTTGGCCTACTTTTGTGGACTTTGGTTCCAATGGCAGTTTAATTTTCAAAGCCTTTGCTGTGTTAGTTTGATCTGCTTGTTTTATCTGGCACTGCTAGAGCTCCCATTGGTCCCTGTTATGCCACATGAGAGGATGGAAAGCTTTTCCCAGGCCATCAGTTGTCTGTGTATCAGGAAGTCTGGGTCCTGACTGATTAGTACACATTACCAGGATCCACAAGAATTCCAAACGTTACTGGAAGACTGAGGAGGGAGGCTGCTGTTCTTTAGTTCCTGCATACTTAACAGTATCTCTACCACTTAGGCATAAGTTAAAACCTAAGGAAACAAACAGGAAAACAATAGGGGTATTGCCAAATGCTCCAAACTCCAGCTCCACTATCTAGTAAAAGGAAAGGCTGTCCACTTTTCCTTCCTGTCTGTCAGAAATTAGGATTCTATTGTACCTTTCTTCTTGGAATATCTTATAGATAGAGTATTTTTATCTTATTAAGGCTTAAAAAGTATATTTTTATGATTTTTTAAATTTCATCCGAACCTCATTTTTGCAAACCAAAAGCTTCAGACAATTTCAATGCTTAAAATCTTGGAAGACTTTTGAAAGGCAGAGCCAACACCAAGCTTCTAATTCTGACCTGCTATCCACCCTTGTCTTAAAGCAATAAAAAAATTTATTATAATGAATCTAAAGCAGGTTGACAACTAGGAATAATTAGTAGGTTCCTGGAAATGGAAATATTTTAGTTTAATACATTACTATTATATGTGACATACTAATGGAATATTATTCATTCATCTTTTTTATGGAAACGTGTGAGACAAACAAGAATAGAGATCCCATTTAAACTTTATTTATTTATATTGGATTTGGGTTGTTTTATGTTTCTTGTTTTTGTTGTTGCTGTTGTTATTGTGTTTTGATAAAGAGTCTTATTATATTGCCCAGGCTGCTATTTAACTTCTGGGCTCCGGTCATCCTCCTGGCCTCAGCTTCCCCCATGCTGGCATGAGTCACCATGCCTATAATCTACATTTATTTTAATGAAAAAAACTAGACATAAATAACTTTAAAATTGGAGCAGATTCATTTCTGCTGTGACCACGGAGAATCCTGAGCACAGGTCAGTATAGCATGGAGGTTTTGTTTTACTGTACATTCTTCCCAGGCTAAATTGACAATGGAAGATGCACTAGAAGAATGTCCTCCAGAGGGAGGATTGACAAACTTTATGAAAAAGTAAATGTCTTAGAATAACAAGCTTTACTCTGTTGCAGCTACCCAACTCTGCCTTTGTAGCATACCTGCAGCCATAGACCATCTCTAAATAAATGACCATATTTGTGTTCCAGTAAAACTTTATATATGGACATGGAAATTTGAGTTTTATATAATTCCACGTATCATGAGAAATCTTCATTTTCTCCATCCATTTAAAATCAAAGAAGCTTTTCTTAATTCATAGAAAGCACAAAAGTACATGATGGACTAAATGAAGCTTATAGGCCCAAATCTGCAAACCCTTCATTTAAAGCAGAGCCACCCTGCCTTTGCTATGGCTCCCAAGAACTCTAAAACTGTATTTCAAAGGAAGCCATGTATTTTCATTGAGTAGTTTACCTAACATTTTTTACCTTGTTAGTATATAAAGAGGTATATACAAACTCCCTCCTCCCTCAAGCACATCTCTTCTCAGTTAAACCATTTTGTTAATTGAATAGATAAGAACAGTGCATGTGACAAAGGACACTGCAATTTAATTGTAATGTTAAAATCCTTACATATCCCTCACACACTATCTAATGATTCTTTTTTTTTAATGTCCTTAAGTACTAGGCTCTGAAATTTTGTTACCTAGAAATGGGAAGCAAAAATTTTGATTAATTAAAAAAACAGCTGCTGAAGTCCCTTTAAAGTTGTAATTACCTTAGTATAACTATGATATCCTGCAGTCTACTTACTTAAGTAGTATATCTTTCTCTTTGATGAAATCCACCAGAAACTCTTAAATCAATTTCATAATATAATTCTCAAATTTAGACTTATTTAATTATAAATGGTAAGTTATCTAGTGACTACCATATGCTAGATGCAGGTTTTCTGATTCATAGAAGAATAAAAAGTTGTTTAGATTATACTAAAGTGTGCCAAGCAAATTATTTGTTACATCATTCCTTGAATACACAAACAGAATATACACACTCAGAAATATCTAGACACAAAATCAATGCAGATATAATAGAAAACAGAAATAGGACTTAAAATGTGGGGGAGTTATTAGGGAAGTAATGCCCATGTCGAACTGTGAAGAATTTTTCAGAATCAACTAGTGGTAAGAGCATTTTAGAAACAAGAAACCAAATGTCCCAAGCATTGGAAATGGGGAGCCTGATATCCTCAGGGACTATTGAGGTGATATCATGGGTGGATATAAGTATGCTAGTACAGTTTTCAACATGCTCACATTGAAATGCCGAACTTCCACCAAAATGTTAGTAAACAAGTTTAAAAAATAGTCTCAAAAACATTCAGGAAAAATTTCCACTCTCCCCTCAGATCAAAAATAGCATTGACATCTCAGGGTAGATATTAAGAGTCAAAAACCTCACTCTCTAAGTGAAAGTCATTCTTCCTTTTAGTATAAGAAATGTGAACACTAATAAGGACCCAAGTAGGAAATAAAATTTTAAATGTCAGTGATGGCTTCAATGAGCTTCCAGATTTCCACAGAAGTTATTAAGATATCTTAAGCACTAGAATAGAATTCAAGAAATTGCATATGCTCAAACTTCAAAAATTATGTCATCCAAGATGTAAATGTGTACATTACAAACAGAAAATAGGGTGATCTGTTGCCTCAATTGGGAAAAATAAAAGCAATATTGGAAGAAAAAAAAAATCAGTTTCTTTAGAAGCTAATTTTCTTCAAACATCACAGTGTGATAGAAAGAGCATGGTCTTTTTAGTGAGACAAACCTGGGCTGGACTCCCAACTTCATAACTCATTAAATATGACAAGTAAATAATATGGTATTTATTTTCTCTGAGCTTTCGTTTTTGTATGTGTAAAAGCATCTCTTTCATTATTTCGTACAAAGCAAATGGGGTTTTGTTTATAAACTAGCACACAGTGGGTGCTTAATAATTGGCCATTTATTACCTTTCAATCCCTGAAAGCACACACCCAAAAATGCAAGAACCAACAAGGTCAGGAGAAGAACTCAGACTCCTCCTATATTTTTATGGAACTGTAGTTGTCCGTCAGGTTTTGGGAGTGTGAACTGAAAATAGAGCATATTCTCAGCTCATTAGGAATATCAGTATTAGCAATTACAATACACAGTATATGAATGTTCTGAAACATCACACTTAATCCAAGAAAGATATATATATATTATCTACCAAAAATTAACTACTTAAGTTTTTTTTAATGGTGGAGATTTGCTTAGAAAACTTTGCAACATTCCCTTACAGTCCAAGATTCCACAATGTGGCCATGACAGAAAATGAGGCAACCTTTCACTGTTTTTTTTCCTCACAGTTATGTCTTTGCTACATTTCAGGCTTTGTTCCATCAAAGATGAAGAGGTCAGAGGCCTGGCAACACAACTGAGATTGATGGTCTGCCTTGGAGCAAAAGTCTGACTTGTCAGAGACAATGATTTCACCCTTAGTTTCCAGATCAAACCCAAGACTCAATGTCTTAGTTATTAAAAGATCAATAGTATCTTGGAGGAAGGAAGGAAAACAACTTGCTCTGAAGATTTCTCCTCCCCCTCCCAATCTAGAGTTATTGTATTTTCATCTTGTATACATTTTCCAGTTGCTGGACTGTTTGTAGAAAATACAAAATAGGTAAGTGGAAGTGTTCATCTCCAGGAGTCCTTTCCGGGAGGCAGTCTCTGAAACAAGTTGTCTGTGATTGAATAAAACATTATTGAAATAAATTGATCACTATTTCTCTACAGGGGACATAACCCTCCTCAGGAAAAGCAGCACTATGTAAGGACTCATAGGAGGATGAGTTTCATGGACATGATACCTGGAGCTATCTGAAGAATCGCATGTATTTCACTTTCAGCAAAGGTCAGATGGCTGCTTCGCTCATGTTTCAAAGAACTTCCAAAAAATCATGGGGAAAAACGCAACAGTCAAGAACTAATTAATCTAGTGGTATATAATGCTTCCAGATAAACTTAGAGGGTATTATCAACAGACACGAATAAAAAAGGTTTTTGTCGACTTGCCAGCTGCCCAGCTAAATTACCTTGGCCAAATCAGCTAAGAATTGAAGTATAAGTTTTTTCACCTATGAAATAAGTACTACATTCCTATCAACTTAATACAAACTCAAACTATAAAAAAAATACTCATGATTGATACTAACTTATCCAAGTGAAAGACTGTAAATAGAAAGCAAAAATTTGTACCAAGTAGGAAACCTTTGTCTGTTTCTTCATTTTAGGTTAATATACATACAAGTTACGCTAAATCAAGATGCTAAGTTGCAAAGGAGTTTGTGAAATTCCTCATTAGTAGCAGGCCTTTCTCACCTTAGTTTGAGTAAAACGATAGAAAACTAAAGTGTTCACTCCTTGAACTGTTATACTCCTGAAGAGTTATGTCTACCTGACAATAAAACATATCCTAGAGGGGTAAGCAAATCATTCATCATTTATACTTTCCATAAATAACCTAATCTCTGAATAATACTATTGAAAATATTAAGGCTTTTGCAGTTCTTTAGTGGATATAAATTTACTAAATACACAAAGAATCAAGTGAATTACCAGAAAGGTCCAGAGACATTCCAAAATATTTCACATTCTTGGTAATAAAAGGGCAGCCCACTTGATAGTTCAATAAAATTAATAGCAACACAGGTCTACAAAATAGTCAATTGGTCAATCAATATTTGCCAAGTATCTATTAAATGCCTAGTATATTATGTGAGCTATGGAATGAATAAAATAATAGTTCTTGTTAACAAACATTTAGGCTTCAGAGTACAAAGAAATGTCTAGCATGTTTTTATATTAAAGGAAAACCTAAAGAGGTGATGATTTTGATGACCTACCATGTCATCAAAGTAGAATGCATATCAGGAAATATTTATGCACACCTGCAATAAAAATTTCTGGGAAGTAGAGCCAACTCTCTTACCAATGCCAATGCATGGAACCGTGTGATGATGAACTAAACCTTATTTTCCCCAAAAATAGCCAAAGGGGGCTTTTGTGACCATGCCAAAATTTCTTAGTTGAATAATTGGAACTATCCTCTTGGATGAAAACCCCAGAGTACGTGCTTGGAGAGGGAAGAGAATTCTGATCGAACAGCTTCCTAGCATGACTCATCCTGATGCTGATTAAGCAAATTAAAGGAAATGGTCCTTACTGTCTGACACAAGTAACAAAACATAGACTCCTGCTGCCATGCCTGATTAATTAGATTTAGTCGCCATGAGCACTGAGCATGAGTCACAGGTGTGGAAGCCTCCTCTGCACAGTTTAATTATATCCTAGTTCATTTGACACCAGAGTGTGCTACCAAGATAACTGGAAGAAAAGAGATGCCAGGAAATAATTCTCGTACTGGGAAAGACAGAGAATGATTATTATGACCTACATGCCCTTCAGGATCATAAAAACACTTTCCAAATAAAAGACTGCATATAAAACCCTTGACGAAAGAATTTAGAAGAGACTTAATAAAAGTACTAGAGAAAGGAGGTTTGCTTTAATGAGAGACTATTAGCTGAAAGGCATATGCCTTCCGGTTTCCCTACCAAATGGGGATAGCTATATGTAATATACAGCCATTGTTAGAGTAATAGAACTCTTTCCCTTTGCGTTTTAAGTGCTGCTGTCAAACACACCCAAACTGGGCTTGTTAGTTTTTAATTTGCCTTAGAGACCTACTATCTTGCCCACTTTAAAGATCTGCTATATCACAAGCATGCTTTTCCAATTAGCTGGGATACTGGATCAGATTCAAGTCACTCCCCAAAAATCAATTTCACAACTGCCAAAGCCAATTGCCAAGGGCAAGGAGAATCCCTATGATTAAAAATTTTTAAAGTGTTTGTAAACCCTAGAAAGCTTACAGTGTCTTTAATTGGCCAACCTATATAGAAAGTACTCTTTTTACCAACCAAAAAAGGATACAGGGAGAAGATTTTCCTCTAAAATATATTTTAAAAATTTGTTGGATCAGTTTAACAAAGGAACATATTTTTTAAATGTTTACTAATATTTAAGATATTGTCAGTCAGTTAACAATAGCTGAGAGCCAGTGCAAATCATATTACTTTTAACATGAGTCACATATTCTTTCACATAAGTTACTATGATTAAATTTTGTTTGTGTTTATTGTGAGTATGGCATCTATAGAATATTAGTGTATTTTTATATTTTAATTATATTGAACTTGATCCGTTTACTCAAGATTCAAAATTATCAAATGATTTCACATCACAAATTTGTGTTTAGTGATACAACTCACCTACAAGGAAATTCACTTTTCTTTTCTATTTCCTGATTCTCAGTGTTTTCCCACAAAGTTCAAAGTTGGTCTTGCCCACTACCACAACTTTCATTTTGACCCATGGAAGCCCTATTGAACATTGAACATTGAAATTGTTCAATTTCAATGCTTAATTTAAAATTTTAAAAAATTCTTTTTTATATAAAAAAAAGATCTTCAATATATTACATAGTTATCTCCATTATCCATAACCATTTGAAAAGGAAGTTGTAAATCTGTGTTATTTAATGTACTGCTTTTGAGACTCCATTTCAAATGATATGTAACTTAGTTATATCATCCCAGGGCCTTGGTACCTAATGGATGGTTATTAGGAAAACAAAATCTGAGATGTCAATTAATTCATGGGTAAAACCAAATTAAAGGGTGTTTAAATTTCATATGTTGCTTACCCAGCTCTCAATAGGGTTATTCTGTGAGAAATAAAATCCAGAATACTAGAAATGGGAATAAATTCTATCATACATCACTGCCATCACCACAACGGCTGGTTCCACTTTAACTTACTATAATTAAGTTTAGAAATAGATATTACAGATCTTTTATGATCAAATTCAAATCACTACGTATTTTCAGAAACACCATTATAAAAACTCATTCAATGAATATATCAGTCATATGATGAATTATGAAAAAATTTATTTTAGGTGAGGTATCTTTTCCAATATATGACACATCATAGTTATACATAGTACTGCAGACTTCCAGTGAGTCACCTGATGAAGCAATACTCTTATAGCACTGTAGTTTTCATTTTTCAAAATATTATCTAATTCTCCTTTTGAATTTCCCTCTTGAACCACTTTATACCTCACTCAAGAAAAGCAGTCTAGCTGGGCACAGTGGCACACATCTGTAATTCCAGCAGCTTGGGAGGCTGAGGCAGGAGGATCACAAGTTCAAAGCCAGCCTCAACAATTTAGCAAAGCCCTGAGCAACTTAGCGAGACCCTATCTAAAAAGTTTAAAAAATAAATTAAATTAAAAGAGCTGGGGATATAGTTTGGTGGTTAAGAGCCCATGGGTTCAATCCCCCATACCAAAAAAAAACAAGGTAAAAAAGAAAGAAAAGAAAAACTGGATAGTTGTATTTGAATCATACAGCTATTTCCTTAGCTAATCATTATCTATATTATCTAATCTCATCACCTGTACTATTAAAAGAATGATCCTTAATATCATGGGTGATGTTTTATAATGATATGACCTCCTCGATTGTTTGTAGAATATTCTTTGCTGTGTTTCTGCTCTCCCCCTGAACAGGATGTATGTGAAATCAAAGACTTGAAAGATGTTGCAAGAAATATAGGTAACAACGTAACAACGTATTAACTGGGACAGAAGGAGTAAATTGTCCCACATGAGGGTTAATTTCACATGTCAACTTGATTGGGGAAAGGGATTCTCAGATAGATAGCTTGCAAAACACAATTTCTACATGTGTCTGTGAGGATGTTTCTGGAAGAGATTAGCATTTGAATTAGTAGACAGAATAAAGAATCTCTGCCCAACTCATTGAGTGGACAAATAAAAAAATAAAACAGAAAAGGGCAAATTCTCTCTACTGATGCTGAGACATCCAACTTCTAACCCTCAGATAACATAACTCCTGTGTTTCTGACCTTCAGACTTGAACCATGGCTTAGGCCAGCCTCAGGCATTTGAACTTGAATTGAAACTATATAGTTTCAACCTAAAACTGACAAGTTAAAGGATGACAGAAGACAGTTTTTCCTCTAAAATAGAGTTTAAAAGTTAATTGAATAGGTTTAGCAATAGTACATGTTTTTTTAAATGCTGATTTAGAATACTATCAAAATTAGCCAACAATAGCTGAGAGCTGGCTGTCTAGTACATGGGTATTAACATTAGCCTCCAGGGCCACAGCATGCTGATGGCAGATTGTGGAACTTTTTATCCTCCTGAATCAAGTGAGCCAGTCCCTCAGAATAAATCATTTTCTACATGTCTACATCTATGCCTGTATCATAATGGTTCTGTTTCTCTGGGGGACCCAGACTAATACACCCTGTAGTGATGGATAGGCAGGAAAGACTTGAACACCATTTACATTAATATCAAAGACAGTACCAAAGGGTCATCTGCTCTGACTTGTCTTTTAGAAAATGAAAACTGGAAAGAATTCCTTTTGGTTTCTATCAGATCTACTTTGAACCTTTGTAACAACTACAGTTCAACCCAAAATCTCTTATGGGAGTGCTCATAATTCTCAAGACTGTGGGTTCAAAGAGAGAGGAACTCTAGGTCCCTGCTATCTGGTATTATGACAGATGACATCATTTAAGCCCTGGAATGAACCATGAATTCTAAAACAAATGGGTGCTTTTATCTCTTTTACTGAGAATGCTTTTTATCCCAAGTTCATCAAGCTTTCTCTATAAGTACAAAATGATCCTTTATTAATTAGAAAAAGAATAACTATTCAGAGAGAAAACACCTACACACATATCTTTTATACACTATTTTTTAACATAACAGCTTGGTTTTCCTGAACATTTTCCAAGAAGAAGAGTAAGAGGAAGAAGGAGAGGGAGAGAGGGAGGAAGAGGGAGAAGAAATAATTAAAGAAAGAAAGAGATAAAGAGGAGAATGAAAAAGGGGGGAAAAATTCAATGCCTCTAAGTACACAGTTATTCCAGGTGTGAGGAACATATTCATGTAGTAATTACAAAAATTATATATACTAGAAATATTTGTAAAACATTTAATGGAAGGGCCATGATACTTACTGCTTTTGAAAGTGACTTTTAATGGCAATGAGCAAAGTTCCAGAATAATTAAAGGAAATAAGCCATGTGACCTTGAATTGTGTCCTTCGTACTATTCATTAAAGAAATCATTTCTAGAATCACACTCAAGAGTCAAGAAATTGTGACGTTCCCGATGAAAGTTGTTGCTTACTGTCTACTAGTGGTAGTCATGGAATACAAATAAACTACTTCTAATGCTATGCTTATATAAAATCATAATTTTACATGTCTAAATTTGCTAAGGAGATGCAAAACAAAATTTGAGGAAAGTGAGTTTTGTTCTTACATTTTTCCCTGCAAATCAAATAGTTAAATGATAGAAAAATGATAGATAATCCTTCCACATCATTTATCAATATCTTACATTACCCATCTTATCTCCCTTTTTATAAAATGGGTTTATTAAGCCAAATTTCATTTTAGTTTTTGCTGAGGTATTTTCATTGGTCCTTTTTAGTTATACAAGACAAGATTAATGTCTCCCTTTTATGTTTTTCTCTCCTTAACTTAAAAGTTTATTAAAATGCATGTACCTACCATATAATAGCTTGGTTGTATAAAATATGTAGAAGTGCATTACACAAAGAAAGCTATTGAAAAATTTGAGTGAATATTTTAAAATTACAGTGTAGAACATGAGGCATGGAGTTAGAAACTTGAAGCCAAAAGGATGACTTCAAAGGGAAAGTGTAGTCATAAGAAGGAGATGATTCCCTTGAAAAACTTCCATTGTCTAATGGAGGAGGAATCTTTAGAAAAATTACAAAGTCCTTTTCACTTTCCTTTTGTCCATCTCAATTTGCTTGTGCCCACATGTATCCCCAGGATTGTAACATTCAAATATCTACAATGTCCCCCTTTTCATAATGTACTGGGACTCAGCTGAGTTCCTAATGATGAAAGATCCAAATGAGAATTTGGGAAGCATTGACTAATACATATTTTTTTTAAATTAGCTGGGTATGGTGGTGTCCACCTATAGTTCCAGCACTCAGGAAACTGAGGCCAGAAGATCACTTGAGTGCAGAAGTTCCAGAGGAGCCTGGGCAACAAAATGAGACCTCATCTCAAAAATAAATATTAGTAATAATAGCTAAATCTATTTCCAAACTCATCTTCCCTTTAATGATATTTGTACATAAATAGCCATTTGTGGATGGATTCATGCAATAATCACAAGCTAGAAAGAGAATGCTTGGGAAAAGAGAGTCCCTAAGCTTTCAGAGGTATTTCTGTTTCACAAACATGAATTCAAGCACAAAGTTAAGAAGAATAAAATTTCAGAATGGAAAACTTACTGTGAATCAGCCACCTTTGCGACAGATATAAGGGTCCTAAGCAGTAGAATGCTTTTTTTTTTCAGTGTTATTCTTTAAAATAGAAACTAATACTGAATCTGATATCAAACTTGTGTGTCTGTTTCTTCATGTGCAAAACAGGGGTAATATTATTACCTAAAGGATATGTCTGTGTTAAGGATTTGCTGAGTGGTTCCATGTAGGGCGTTTGTTCTGGCACATAGTAAGAACTGCTCAGTAAATGATATAAAAGGAAAAGACAGGAGAAGATAGCAGCAGGAGGGAGAGAAATGAGGGGAGCAGGTTACCTGTAATTCTGCCAGGAAAAAGTGAGACCTTTAATGCCGCCACAAGATCTCAGTATGCCCCACTCTTGAGCAATGTGCTCTCCTGCCTCAATTCTGATTCCAGTGATCCTCACTCTCAGCTGTATACTAGAATAATAGGGGAAGCCTTCAAAACCTGGAGCCAAGATTGCACAACTAACCAGTTAAATCAGAAACACTGGGAATGTAACCCAGGCAGCAGGAGGTTGTAAACCTCTGCAGGTCATTCTATTATGAGCTAAGGAACAGAAAAATTGCTGTTCCTTTTCTCAGCTCCATATTCTTAACCAACACCAGCTGAGCATTTATTAGCTCTGATTTAAAAAGTTTTTAAAGCCCAGTAAATCTAAAACATACTGAAATATTTTTTAAATGAGCACATTCTTTCAGCAAAGAAGAGGATGCATTCTAACATATAACTTTACAGCAAAAGGCATTGTTGTGCATGTTAGGCTTATTTTTAAAAAGAAGGTCAAGTTATCCCATAACATATTGACTCACAAATAAGAATTTCCTGCCCTACTTACAAAATATAGAATGTGATGTGGATCCCAATGTCAGTGTAATCTGTGTGGTTTATATGCATAGACACAATAAGAAGTTTCAAAGCCTATAACTACAGGAATTTTTCCTAATGCCACATCAATAAAGTCTTACTCTGGATCACTTAAATGCCTGAATAAAAAGTGGCTGTTTATAGAAAAATTATATGTCATAAAATGTACTTATAAAATCACACTACCAAGCAAGGGTTCTCAGAGCCTCCTCTCAAACATGCTATATGCAAATTTTTGTTTCACTTGATGCTGATATCTGTAAAATTTATTTCTCTCATCAATTAGAGGAAGACATATGGATCTGGCTTTGAAAGGATATTTTAAAACAGAAAAATACTAACCACATGAGCATGAAAGAAAAAGGATTTATGTTTTCTTATCACAATGGGAAAATGGTTACAATTATGAACAAGCCCTTTAAGGCAATAAATGAATTTTTCATAAGATGTTATTTTTTACTAGCTCTTATGATAATTTTCTCCTTTTTGTGTTCTCCTACTTGCCAATAACATCATTTTCACATTCTTATGCAACAAGCCATGCTCCACTATGTGGCCTAATATTTCACTTTAATATCCATTCATTTTCAATAGCTTGGGCTCTCCAAGGCCTTACAGAAACACTCTGTCTCTGGTGAGATGTCAGTTTAAGTGTGATGTATTATTCAGCTTGGTAAAGGAGGTGTAACCACTCCATGGCAATCATGGGAATCATGAGGAAAAAGTGTACAAACATCTGGGACCCAAAAGTCATTTCACTGGCTAATAGTGTCTGGGCTTTAGTAATGGATCTTATTTAAAGTGCAGGACACTATTTATACATTTCCTAAAAACCTATATAACACAACTAAAAAGATATTCTATTTCAATTACAGTATTGTACATAGTCCGGAAGGCAATCCTTCCAGTGTGTCCTGCTGAGACTTCTGAAGCTGATTTCTCAGGGGGACAAGGAGCACCTATGATGACACAAATCCCAAAGTCTTCTGTTGTCATAGTCAACAGTCAGAAATGCTGTTCTGATTTATCCTGACATGTGTGGAGTGAATGTCAAGACTGTCATTTCCACATACAGACAAGGGAGATTAGAGGAGCTAAAACACAGGCTGCAGACTCAGGATGCATGAGTCCAAATCTTACTATATGAATACAGGTAAATGCCTTATATTTCCTATGCCTCGGGGTATACAGTACTCTGTATTTGCTACTACATCCTGGAGAGAAAAGTATAGTCTCCTGACTCATTGTCTTCAGGCATGGAGGTTTGTCTTGTTTTATCTGATGATGGCATCAGTCAAAGTGGTATGTGCCCCTTAAAAGCAATCATGTTGTGAGCCATGTCCTAGTCCCACTGTGATCTCTCTTGCTTCTGTCACAGGCTCAGAATGTCCCAAATGAAAGCCATTTCCTCTACCTGTTCCCCTGGAGCAAGATTGCAGTTCACCCTGACAGCATGATCAAGAAATAAACTTCTATGCACTTAAGGCCATACAATGTGGATAATAACAACACTCCAAAAAATAGATTGCATAAGTATTAAATGAGACAATAAGTTATGATAAAGTAACTGCCTGGGGACAGCACTCAGTGTTAGCCACTGTTGTTACTGATATTACAAATATATGTCTAAGCCAAAAGAGGAGATGATGATGATTGTGTGTCTGTCCTTTACAAATATGATAACTTTATTCCTCATTCACAAAATGTGGCATCCCTTAAGTATACAAGTAGATTAATAAATAATAAGCGCAAAACTTCAAGAATAAATCAGATGGAAGAATGGGTAAATTCTAGTTTGTATAACTGAGCCCCTAGAATAATTTATTGTTTCGGATGACAAAGAATGGCCTAAAGTTAGGCTCTGGTTTGAACATTACATAAAGACTGACAAAGGACATGCTTCAGATGATCTGGAGTCTCAAGGAAGACATCAGAGAGCAAAATCAGACAATGAAAGATCACTTCAACAGTGAATTACATAAACAGTATGAAAAGACAAGGAAAGAAAGGACTACAAGCAATGCAGGTCAACTCAACTTTAGAAGAGGTAACAGCTGCAGCAGATGGAATGTCAGATAAAGAATTCAGGATATATATGCTTCAGATGATCTGGAGTATCAAGGAAGACATTAGACAGCAAAATCAGACAATGAAATATCACTTCGACAATGAATTACACAAACAAATCCAGGAAGCAAAGGATCAACTATACAGGGAGATAGAGGTTATAAAAAACAAACAAACAGAAATGCTAGAAATGAAGGAAGCAATAAACCAACTTAAAAACTCAATTGAGAATACTACCAGCAGAGTAGAACACTTGGAAGATAGAACATCAGACAATGAAGACAAAGTACTTCAACTTGAAAAGAACATAGACAGCTCAGCAAGACTGTTAAGAAACCATGAGCAGAACATCCAAGAAATATGGGATAACATTAAGAGACCAAACTTAAGAGTCATTGGGATACAGGAAGGTATAGAACTCCATACCAAAGGAATCAGCAATTTATTCAATGAAATAATACGAGAAAACTTCCCAGACTTGAAGAATGAGACAGAATCCCAAATCCTAGAAGCCTACAGGACGCCAAATGTGCAAAATTATAAGAGATCCACACCTAGACACATTATAATGAAGATGCCCAACATACAAAATAAGGAGAGAATTTTAAAAGCTACAAGAGAAAGGAAACAGATTACATTTAGGGGTAAGCCAATCAGGATAACAGCTGATCTTTCAACACAGACTCTGAAAGCTAGAAGATCCTGGAATAATATATTTCAAACACTGAAAGAAAATGGGTTCCAACCAAGAATTGTGTATCCAGCGAAATTAAGCTTCAGGATGGAAGATGAAATGAAAACCTTCCACGACAAACAAAAGTTAAAAGAATATGCAGCTAGAAAACTATCTCTTCAAAACATCCTCGGCAAAACATTACAGGAAGAGGAAATGAAAATAACAATGAAAACCAACAGTGGGAGGTAGGACAGTAAAGGGGGGGGAATAATCAAAGAGGAAAACAAACCATGCTTAGTAACATTAATAAACAAATATGGCTGGAACAACAACTCATATCTCAATAATAACCCTAAATGTTAATGGCTTAAACTCACCAATTAAGAGACACAGGCTAGTAGAATGGATCACAAAACAAGACCCAACAATATGCTGCCTACAGGAGACGCATTTGATAGGAAAAGACATACATAGGCTGAAGGTGAAAGGTTGGGAAAAATCATATCACTCATATGGACTTCGGAAACAAGCAGGAGTGTCCATACTCATATCAAATAAAATAGATTTCAAGCCAAAGTTAATCAAAAGGGATAAAGAGGGACACTACATACTGCTTAAGGGAACCATACACCAACAAGATAAACAATCATAAATATATATGCCCCAAACAATGGTGCAGCTATGTTCATCAAACAAACTCTTCTCAAGTTCAAGAGTCTAATAGACCACCATAGAATAATCATGGGAGAATTCAACACACCTCTCTCGCCACTGGACAGATCTTCCAAACAAAAGTTGAATAAGAAAACTATAGAACTCAATAACACAATTAATAACCTAGACTTAATAGACATATATAGAATATACCACCGAACATCAAGCAGTTACACTTTTTTCTCAGCAGCACATGGATCCTTCTCAAAAATAGATCATATATTATGTCACAGGGCAACTATTAGACAATATAAAGGAGTAGAGATAATACCATGCATCCAATCTGATCATAATGAAATGAAACTGAAAATCAACGATAAAAGAAGGAAGGAAAAAGCATACATCACTTGGAGAATGAACAATAGGTGACTGAATGATCAATGGGTTATAGAAGACATCAAGGAGGAAATTAAAAAATTCTTAGAGATTAATGAAAACACTGACACAACATATCAGAATCTATGGGACACATTGAAAGCAGTTCTAAGAGGAAAATTCATTGCTTGGAGTTCATTCCTTAAAAAAAGAAAAAAACCAACAAATAAATGATCTCATACTTCATCTCAAAATCCTAGAAAAAGAAGAGCAAAACAACAGCAAAAGAAGTAGAAGGCAAGAAATAATGAAAATCAGAGCTGAAATTAATGAAATCGAAACAAAGGAAACAATTGAAAAAACTGACAAAACTAAAAGTTGGTTCTTTGAAAAAATAAACAAAATCGACAGACCCTTAGCCATGCTAGCGAAGAGGAGAGAGAACTCAAATTACTAGCATACGGGATGAAAAAGGCAATATCACAACAGACACTTCAGAAATACAGAAGATAATCAAAAATTATTTTGAATCCTTATACTCCAATACATTAGAAGATAGTGAAGGCATAGATAAATTTCTTAAGTCATATGATCTGCCCAGATTGAGTAAGGAGGATATAGACAACCTAAACAGACCAACATCAATCGAGGAAATAGAAGAAACCATCAAAAGACTACCAACTAAGAAAAGCCCAGGACTGGATGGGTATACAGCAGAATTTTACAAAACCTTTAAAGAGGAACTAATACCAATACTTTTCAAGCTACTTCAGGAAATAGAAAAAGAGGGAGAACTTCCAAATTCATTCTACGAGGCCAACATCACCCTGATACCTAAACCAGACAAAGACACTTCAAAGAAAGAAAACTTCAGACCAATATCTCTAATGAACCTAGATGCAAAAATCCTCAATAAAATTCTGGCGAATCGGATACAAAAACATATCAAAAAAATTGTGCACCATGATCAAGTAGGATTCATCCCTGGGATGCAAGGCTGGTTCAATATATGGAAATCAATAATTGTTATTCACCACATCAATAGACTTAAAAATAAGAACCATATGATCATCTCGATAGATGCGGAAAAAACATTCGACAAAGTACAGCATCCCTTTATGTTCAAAACTCTAGAAAAACTAGGGATAACAGGAACATACCTCAATATTGTAAAAGCAATCTATGCTAAGCCTCAGGCTAGCATCATTCTGAATGGAGAAAAATTGAAGGAATTCCCTCTAAAATCTGGAACAAGACAGGGATGCCCTCTTTCACCACTTCTGTTCAACATAGTTCTCAAAACGCTGGCCAGAGCAATTAGACAGACGAAAGAAATTAAAGGCATGAAAATAGGAAAAGAAGAACTTAAATTATCACTATTTGCAGATGATATGATTCTATACCTAGCAGACCCAAAAGGCTCTACAAAGAAACTATTAGAGCTAATAAATGAATTCAGCAAAGTGGCAGGATATAAAATCAACACGCATAAATCAAAGGCATTCCTGTATATCAGCGACAAATCCTCTTAAATGGAAATGAGGACAACCACTCCATTCACAATATCTTCAAAAAAATAAAATACTTGGGAATCAACCTAACAAAAGAGGTGAAAGACTTATACAATGAAAACTACAGAACCCTAAAGAGAGAAATAGAAGAAGATCTTAGAAGATGGAAAAATATACCCTGTTCATGGATAGGCAGAACTAACATCATCAAAATGGCGATATTACCAAAAGTTCTCTATAGGTTTAATGCAATGCCAATCAAAATCCCAACGGCATTTCTTGTAGAAATAGAGAAAGCAATCATGAAATTCATATGGAAAAATAAAAGACCCAGAATAGCAAAAACAATGCTAAACAGGAAGTGTGAATCAGGCGGTATAACGATACCAGACTTCAAACTATACTACAGAGCAATAGTAACAAAAACAGCATGGTACTGGTACCAAAACAGGCGGGTGGACCAATGGTACAGAATAGAGGACACAGAAACCAATCCACAAAACTACAACTATCTTATATTTGATAAAGGGGCTAAAAGCATGCAATGGAGGAAGGATAGCATCTTCAACAAATGGTGCTGGGAAAACTGGAAATCCATATGCAACAAAATGAAACTGAATCCCTTTCTCTCGCCATGCACAAAAGTTAATTCAAAATGGATCAAGGAGCTTGATATCAAATCAGAGTCACGCCGTCTGATAGAAGAAAAAGTTGGCTACGATCTACATACTGTGGGGTCGGGCTCCAAATTCCTCAATAGAACACCCATAGCACAAAAGTTAATAACTAGAATCAACAAATGGGACTTACTCAAACTAAAAAGTTTTTTCTCAGTTAAAGAAACAATAAGAGAGGTAAATAGAGAGCCTAAATCCTGGTAACAAATCTTTACTCCTCACACTTCATATAGAGCCCTAATATCCAGAGTATACAAAGAACTCAAAAAATCAGACAATAAGAGAACAAACAACCCAATCAACAAATGGGCCAAGGACCTGAACAGACACTTCTCAGAGGAGGACATACAATCAATCAACAAGTACATGAAAAAATGCTCACCATCTCTAGCAGTCAGAGAAATGCAAATCAATACCACCCTAAGATACCATCTCACTCCAGTTAGATTGGCAGCCATTATGAAGTCAAACAACAACAAGTGCTGGCAAGGATGTGGGGGAAAGGGTACACTTGTACATTGCTGGTGGGACTGCAAATTGGTGCAGCCAATTTGGAAAGCAGTATGGAGATTTCTTGGAAAGCTGGGAATGGAGCCCCCATTTGACCCAGCTATTCCCCTTCTTGGTCTATTCCCTAAAGACCTAAAAAGAGCATGCTACAGGGACACTGCTACATCGATGTTCATAGCAGCTCAATTCACAATAGCAAGACTGTGGAACCAACCCAGATGCCCTTCAATAGACGAATGGATTAAAAAAATGTGGCATTTATACACAATGGAGTATTACTCTGCATTAAAAAATGACAAAATTATAGAATTTGCAGGGAAATGGATGGCACTAGAGCAGATTATGCTAAGTGAAGCTAGCCAATCCCTAAAAAACAAATGCCAAATGTCTTCTTTGATATAAGGAGAGTAACTAAGAACAGAGTAGGGACGAAGAGCATGAGAAGAAGATTAACATTAAACAGAGATGAGAGGTGGGATGGAAAGGGAGAGAAAAGGGAAATTGCATGGAAATGGAAGGAGACCCTCTTGGTTATACAAAAGAACATACAAGAGGAAATGAGGGGAAAGGGAAAAATAAATCAAGGGGGAGAAATGAAGGTCATTAGAGGGGGTAGAGAGAGAAGAGGGGAGGGGAGGGGAGGGGAGGGGGGATAGTAGAGGATAGGAAAGGTAGCAGAACACGACAGTCACTAGTATGGCAATATGTAAATCAATGGATGTGTAATTGATGTGATTCTGCAATCTGTATATGGGCTAAAAATGGGAGTTCATAACCCACTTGAAGCAAAGTGTGAAAGATGATATATCAAGAACTATGTAATGTGTTGAACAACCAACAAAAAAAAAAAAAAAGCTAAATGTCTAGCTGTATGTCCTTTTGACTAAGTGACCAAATAAAACTTTTAACCCAGAACTGGGAGCCTTTATCTTTTCACTACCCTATATGGCAAGAGATAGCTGGGAGTCAAATCAGACTCACCATCTTTTTTTTTTACACAATGAGCAAAATAAAGGTGATTTTTACATTTTTAAATGGCTATACTTTAAATGGCCACATGCATAATATCTACAAATTTCTTTCTCTTGGTTCATAATATCTGAAATATTTACTATCTGACTCTTCAAAGAAAATGTTTGTTGACTGCTGTTCTAAGGCCTCAATAGCTCCACACAGCACTTTTTGTTTGAAATATCATGTGACACACGTATGAAATATAAAAATTTCCAGTGGCTATATTTAAAGAACCAAAAATAAACAAATGAAATTAATTTTAATAACATCTTTTTAAGTAAAAAAAATGACATTATTCAACATACTACCAATATATAAAACTGTTGATATTTTACAACCTGTTGTCAAGCTAAATCTTTGAAATCCAGTGTATATCTGTTCTTACAGTTCATATCCATATGGGTTAGCTGCATTTGTAGTGCTCAGTATCCATGTGAATCAGTGATGGCTGTATCGGTGGAGAGGGCAGGTCTAGAAGTTTATGAGAAGTGTTTTGTTCTCATTCATCCTCTTTATCATTAAAGACATTTTATCAGATGCTTCATTAAAATTTCAACACCAAATATAATCCAAATTCAACTTAGCACCAAATATAATCCAAATTCAACATTACAATTTCCCTCTTATCACGCTATTTTCATATTAACTTTGATATTAGATGGCTGAAAAGTTTTATTAAATTTATTTTATACTTAGGACTTTCATAAAAAATCATCTTTTATTTTGAGAAAGATATATAAAGCTCAACAATCTCTCAATATCGCTTCACCCTGTTTCACTTACTACTTGATCAAATGCATGTATACCATGTGATCTCTGGATGGTGTTTTGCTGCGCCCCTCCCCTGACTCAGGCAAAGGCCAAACCCTACTAAGGTGGATGGCGCAAGGTGTCCATCCTCTGGAGGAGCGCAGTTTCTGGGAATAGGCTGGTTTGTTTTTATATTCTTGTTAATAAGTATAGTTGCGACTTCTCATATGACCATTAAGTATGATGGAAAAAGCATGACTTTCCCAATTAATGCAACTACTTCTAAAGAATAAATCTGTTTACTCTAAATGCAATGATTTAGCTATGTTAATAATGAAAAAACCCCTGTAGGAAAAACAGTCAAGGAAGTTTTTGAGAAATTAAATTAAAATCTAGAGAAGAAAAATTAATATTAAGAAGACAGATTAGTGCTTGTTACTGAGCAACTTGTTCTTGTTCCTGTACACAATGGTTTGGTGCACTTACTCTTGTTTGATTAAAATTAGTAGCCTCTCTTTTCAAGTTAACCACTTGCCATAACCACTGCGCTGGTTCTAGTTAGTAAGTCGAGAAAGAATAGTCAAGGTATAGGCCAATAGTCTGGGACATTTCTAACTATTATTAAAAGCTAACTAAGCAGAAACAGCTCAAAGCAAAACGCGAACTGAAAGTAAAAATGCTTGCTTATGCATAAGCCAAGAGACATTCTTCTTATCTAATTGTAGCTACGTAATATTTTGTTTCTTTGAATACTGATTCCTGTTTTGTAACCACAAAATACTGTGAACCTGCCAAAAATGAAAAGTATATATGATTAACTTCACAAGTAAAGATTGGGATTCAGCACCTTCACTCTTGTGTCTGTATTGTTTCTCCGCTGCCTGAGACCCCCTGCTGGAGCTGGACTCCAACTGTGTTTGTCTTCCCACCACTGAAATGCAAGATCCATAACAGTGGGGATCTTTAAAAGCCTGTGTGCTTCAATAGTTCCAGGGCCTACAATGGTGGTTGGCACATAGTAGATGCTCAAGTATAAATTTTTAGATGAAAATGTTGCTGCTATGACCAAAAGAACTAATAAGAACAATTTTAGAGAAGGAAATGTTTCTTTGGCACTCATAGTTTCAGGGGTCTTACTCCTTAGAAGGCTGACTCCATTCCTCAGAGCAGGAAGTGATGCAGAATATCATGGTGGAAGTGTGTAGCAGAGGAAAGCAGCTGGGATCAGAAGAGAGGGGTGGGTGGCATGCTTTCCTACAGTTACCACCCAGTTAATCTCCATCAGGGGATTAATGCACTGATTAGGTTATGATTTTCATAACCCAATCATTTCACTTCTAAATTTTCTTGCATTGTCTCACACATGAGCTTTTGGGGCACACCTCATATCTAAATGATGACAAAGGTTCTTATATAAAACAAGATGATCAGAAAATACCCTGCATAGAGCAATGCAGCCAAGCACTAGCACCCTGCTGTGAACTGGTTTACCCATTTGATTTAGACAAAACACTGGACTCATTGAGCAAGATAGGAGAAAATCATGAAAGGAGAGAAAAAATTAAATAAATATTGGTGGATGCCTGCTTGATATTTTTTCTAGAGATAACTAGAAAACTAAGTTACAATAGTAAAATATTCCAAAGATCACATGGCTCTCATTTTTATGGACTGTCTGCAGGTATCTCTAATTACATGAACAATATTTTCTTTTTTTTTTCAGCTGATCTTTTTTTTTTATTGGTTGTTCAAAACATTACAAAGCTCTTGACATATCATCTTTCATACATTTGACTCAAGTGGGTTATGAACTCCCATTTTTACCCCAAATACAAATTGCAGAATCACATCGGTTACACATTCACATTTTTACAAAATGGTATATTAGTGACTGTTGTATTCTGCTACCTTTCCTATCCCCTACTATCCCCCCTCCCCTCCCCTCCCATCTTCCCTCTCTACCTCATCTGCTGTTGTTCAATTCTCTCCCTTGTTTCCCCCCCCTTTCCCCTCAAAACCTCTTATATGTAATTTTGTTTAACATTCAGGGTCTCCTACCATGTCCATACGATTTCCCTTCTCTCTCCCTTTCTCTCCCCCCACTCGTCTCTGTTTGATGTTAATCTTTTCCTCATGCTCTTCCTCCCTGTTCTGTTCTTAGTTGCTCTCTTTATATCAAGGAAGACATTTGGCATTTGTTTTTTAAGGATTGGCTAGCTTCACTTAGCATAATCTGCTCTAATGCCATCCATTTCCCTGCAAATTCCATGATTTTGTCATTTTTTAGTGCTGCGTAATAATCCATTGTGTATAAATGCCACATTTTTTTTTATCCATTCATCTATTGAAGGGCATCTAGGTTGGTTCCACAGTCTTGCTATTGTGAATTGTGCTGCTATGATCATTGATGTGGCAGTATCCCTATAGTACGCTCTTTTAAGATCCTCAGGGAATACTCCGAGAAGGGCGATAGCTGGGTCAAATGGTGGATCCATTCCCAGCTTTCCCAGGAATCTCCATACTGCTTTCCAAATTGGCTGCACCAATTTGCAGTCCCACCAGCAATGTACAAGTGTACACTTTTCCCCACATCCTCACCAGCACTTATTGTTGTTTGACTTCATAATGGCTGCCAATCTTACTGGAGTGAGATGGTATCTTAGGGTGGTTTTGATTTGCATTTCTCTGACTGCTAGAGATGGTGAGCATTTTTTCATGTACTTGTTGATTGATTGTATGTCCTCCTCTGTTCAGGTCCTTGGCCCATTTGTTGATTGGGTTATTTGTTATCTTATTGTTTAATTTTTTGAGTTCTTTGTATATTCTGGATATTAGGGCTCTATCTGAAGTGTGAGGAGTAAAAATTTATTCCCAGGATGTAGGCTCTCTCTTTACCTCTCTTATTGTTTCTCTTGCTGAGAAAAAAACTTTTTAGTTTAAGTAAGTCCCATTTGTTTATTCTTGTTATTAACTCTTAGGCTATGGGCGTCCTATTAAGGAATTTGGAGCCTGACCCCACAATATGTAGATCGGAGCCAACTTTTTCTTCTATCAGGCGCAGAGTCTCTGATTTGATATCAAGCTCTTTGATCCATTTTGAGTTAACTTTTGTGCACGGCGAGAGAAAGGGGTTCAGCTTCATTTTGTTGCATATGGATTTCCAGTTTTCCCAGCACCATTTGTTGAAGATGCTATCCTTCCTCCATTGCATGCTTTTAGCCCCTTTATCAAATATAAGAAAGTTGTAATTTTGTGGATTGGTCTCTGTGTCCTCTATTCTGTACCATTGGTCTACCTGCCTGTTTTGGTACCAGTACCATGCTGTTTTTGTTACTATTGCTCTGTAGTACAGTTTGAAATCTGGTATCGCTATACCTCCAGATTCACACTTCCTGCTTAGAATTGCTTTTGCTATTCTGGGTCTTTTATTTTTCCATATGAATTTCATCATTACTTTATCTATTTCTACAAGAAATGCCGTTGGGATTTTGATTGGCATTGCATTAAACCTATAGAGAACTTTTGGTAATATCGCCATTTTGATGATGTTAGTTCTGCCTATCCATGAACAGGGTATATTTTTCCATCTTCTAAGATCTTCTTCTATCTCTCTCTTTAGGGTTCTGTAGTTTTCATTGTATAAATCTTTCACCTCTTTTGTTAGGTTGATTCCCAAGTATTTTATTTTTTTTGAAGATATTGTGAATGGAGTGGTTTTCCTCATTTCCATTTCAGAGGATTTGTCGCTGATATACAGGAATGCCTTTGATTTATGCGTGTTGATTTTATATCCTGCCACTTTGCTGAATTCATTTATTAACTCTAGCAGTTTCTTTGTAGACCCTTTTGGGTCTGTTAGATATATTATCATATCATCCGCAAATAGTGATAATTTAAGTTCTTCTTTTCCTATTTTTATGCCTTTAATTTCTTTGTCTGTCTAATTGCTCTGGCTAGTATTTCAAGAACTAAATTGAATAGAAGTGGTGAGAGTGGGCATCCCTGTCTTGTTCCAGATTTTAGAGGGAATGCCTTCAGTTTTTCTCCATTTAGGATGATGCTAGCCTGAGGTTTAGCATATATAGCTTTTACAATGTTGAGGTAAGTTCCTGTTATCCCTAGTTTTTCTAGTGTTTTGAACATAAAGGGATGCTGTATTTTGTCAAATGCTTTTTCCGCATCTATCGAGATGATCATATGGTTCTTATCTTAAAGTCTATTGATGTAGTGAATAGCATTTATTGATTTCCCTATATTGAACCAGCCTTGCATCCCAGGGATGAATCCTACTTGATCATGGTGCACAATTTTTTTGATATGCTTTTGTATTCGATTCGCCAGGATTTTATTGAGAATTTTTGCATCCAAGTTCATTAGAGATATTGGTCTGTAGTTTTCTTTCTTTGAAGTGTCTTTGTCTGGTTTCGGGATCAGGGTGATGTTGGCATCATAGAATGAATTTGGAAGAGCTCCTTCTTTTTCTATTTCTTGAAATAGCTTGAAAAGTATTGGTATTAATTCTTCTTTGAAGGTTTTGTAAAACTCCGCTGTATACCCATCTGGTCCAGGGCTTTTCTTGGTTGGTAGTCTTTTGATGACTTCTTCTATTTCTTCCTTTGTTATTGGACTGTTTAAATTGTGTGTGTCTTCCTGACTCAATCTGGGCAGATCATTTGACTTAAGAAATTTATCGATATCTTCACTATCTTCTATTTTATTGGAATATAGGGTTCAAAATACTTTCTAATTATCTTCTGTATTTCTGTAGCGTCTGTTGTGATATTGCTTTTTTCATCCCGTATGTTAGTAATTTGCCTTCTCTCTCTTCTTCTCTTTGTTAGCATGGCTAAGGGCCTGTCGATCTTATTTATTTTTTCAAAGAACCAACTTTTAGTTTTATCAATTTTTTCAATGTTTTTTTTTGTTTCAATTTCGTTGATTTCTGCTCTGATTTTAATTATTTCTTGCCTTCTACTACATTTGCTGTTGTTTTGCTCTTCCTTTTCTAGGGTTTTGAGGTGTAGTGTGAGTTCACTTTTTTGTTGATTTTTTTCTTTTTTTGAGGAAAGAACTCCAGGAAATGAATTTCCCTCTTAAAACTGCTTTCATTGTGTCCCATAGATTCCGGTATGTTGTGTCTGTATTGTCATTTATCTCTAAGAATTTTTTTATTTCCTCCTTTATGTCTTCTGTAACCCATTGATCATTCAGTAACATATTGTTCATTTTCCAGGTGATGTAGGATTTTTCCTTCCTTCTTTTATCATTGATTTCCAGTTTTGTTCCATTATGATCAGATATGGTGCATGGTATTATCTCCACACCTTTATATTTACTAAGAGTTGCCCTATGGCATAATATATGGTCTATCTTTGAGTAGGATCCATGTGCTGCTGAGAAGAACGTGTATCCACTTGATGATGGTTGATATATTCTATATATGTCAGTTAAGTCTAGGTTATTGATTGTGCTATTGAGTTCTATAGTTTCTTTATTCAGTTTTCGTCTGGAGGATCTGTCCAATGGAGAGAGCAGTGTGTTGAAGTCACCCATAATTATTGTGTTGTGGTCTGTTTGACTCTTGAACTTGAGGAGAGTTTGTTTTATGAACATTGCAGCACCAATGTTTGGTGCATACAAATTGATAATTGTTATGTCTTGGTGGTGGATGGTTCCTTTTAACAGTATATAGTGTCCTTCTTTATCCCTTTTGATTAACTTAGGTTTGAAGTTGATTTTATTCGATATGAGTATGGCCACTCCTGCTTGCTTCCAAGGGCCATGTGAGTGGTATGATTTTTCCCAACCTTTCACCTTCAGCCTGTGTGTGTCTTTTCCTATCATATGCATCTCCTGAAGGCAGCATATTGTTGGATTTGTTTTTTTAATCCAGGTTACTAGCCTATGTCTCTTGATTGGAGAATTTAGGCCATTAACATTTAAGTTTACAATTGAAATATGGTTTGAACTTCCAGTCATGTTTATTTATTTATTTATTTTAGTTTGGCTAGTTTTTCCTCTTTGGTTATTTTTCTCCCCCTTTACTGAGATACCTCCCACTGTTAGTTTTGGGTGCTATTTTCAATAACTCTTCTTGTAGTATTTTGCTCAAAATGCTTTGCAGTGCTGGTTTTCTGGCTGCGAATTCTTTTAGCTTTTGTTTATCGTGAAATATTTTAATTTCATTGTCAAATCTGAAGCTTAATTTTGATGGATACAGTATTCTTGGTTGGAATCCATTATTTTTCAGCGTTTGAAATACATTGTTCCAGGATCTTCTCGCTTTCAAAGTCTGTGATGAAAAATCAGTCGTTAACCTAATTTGTTTACCCCTGAATGTAATCTGCCTCCTTTCTCTCGTAGCTTTTAATATTCTCTCCTTGTTCTGTATGTTGGCTATCTTCATAATTATGTCTTGGAGTTGGTCCATTACAGTTTTGAATGTTTGGGGTCCTGTAAGCTTCCAGGATTTGGCAATCCATTCTATCTTTCATCTCTGGGAAGTTTTCTAGAATTATTTCATTTAATAGGTTGTCCATTCCTTTGGTTTGAACCTCTATACCTTCTTCTATCCCGATGACTCTCAAGTTTGTTTTTTTTATGACATCCCATATCTCTTGAATAGATTGCTCCTGAGATTTAAGCATCCTTTCTGTGTTGACTATATTCTTTTCAAGTTGAGAAACTTTGTCTTCATTATCTGATGTTCTGACTTCTACTTGATCTAGTCTACTTGTAATATTCTCGTTTGAGTTTTTAATTTGGTTTATAGTTTCCTACATTTCTAGGATTACTGTTTGATTTTTTTTTTAATCTCTATCTCCTGGTAAAGCTCATTCTTTGCCATTTGAATTTGTTTGTTTAATTCGTTTTCAAAATATACTCTCATTGCTTGGACTTGCTGTCTCATGTCTTCTCTAATATTCTGTTCCATCTGAGTTAGGTATGCCTTGAGTTCTTTCCCTATCCATGTTTCTGATGCTTCTAGGTCCTCCTGTAGATTTAAGTTGTCCTGCATTGTTTGTAATCCTTTTTCCCTTGTTTTATCATGTTGTTCACGTTACTTTCCAGCTCTGTTTGATTGCTGTGTTTCTGCTCTCTCCTGCTAAAGTGGATTCCGCTGGGAAGGAATTCCATCGGCCGAACTCCGGTGACGTCACCTCTCTGCTATGGTGGGCCCCAGGCTCCTTGCCAGGGTGTCCGAAGGGAGGGATGGGACTGGTCTGTCTCTGGTTGGTTTCAGCTCCCGGTTGTCTACTTCATGAAGGCCTGGCTACAGACCTCTTCCTAGAGTCTCTGTGCCATACCTGCTGGGCCGCACTTCGGGGTCTAGCCGCCTGGTCGCCGGCAGGTGGGCGGTTGGTCTCCAGCCACCCTGTCTCCAGCCGCCCGGTCTCCAGCCGCCCAGTTGCAGGGGCCGCGGGCGGTCACCTGCGGGCGGGCAGTCTCTAGCCGCCCAGTCATGCGGGCGGTCGCCGGCGGGTGGTCTCTAGCCGCCCAGTCGCGAGGGCCTGGCCTCTAGTCCCCTGGCTTCTCTTGCTAGCCCGGCCTTCCCCTGTGTGATGCCTCTTGGCAGTTCAAACTGTACTCTGGGCCTGCGGTTTGCTGGGTGTGGAGGGTGGCTCTGCACCCTATTGTTTTGATTTTTTCCGCTTGCCCCTCCCCCAGAGCTGGCAAGACAGGTTTCGTTTTCGCCGCTGATGGGAGGGGGAGTTGGAGGTCAGGTGTCTCTACCTTTCCCCGTGTCTCTATGCAGGCTTGTTCTGATAATCCCTCCCCTGGAAAGCCTGGGAGAGATTTTGAGAATTCGCTGCTGTATGGGAGATGGGCTGAGTAACACACACCTGTTTTATTGTTGCAATCTGTCGGAAACTGGCGGTGGTGATGTAAGCTCTCCAAGATGGTGGCCGCTGGCTTCCTTGGTGGACTTTCCATTGTGGGGGATAGAACTGGACCGCTTCCTTCCCCGTCTCAAACCCCGAACTCAGCCCAGAGCTCAGTGAGGGCACAGCCGGCAGGACTCCACAGAATCCATAGCACTGTTTCTCTCTGCTTGCTGGTCGCTTCTCGGCAGCACCCTGCCATCTGTAGCCACAGGGACCGCGTGGCGAGCAGTGGATCAATCAGCCTGGATCTCCGGTCGCACAGTTGGCTCGCGTTTGAGACTCAATAACCGTTCCTCGGTGATGGAAATTCTTCCTCTAGGTTTCGGTGCACCCCGATTTTGCTGTAAATTCCTGACAAGATAGCTTTTTGTCATTCTAACTCGTTATGCACCTGCGCAGTGTCGCAGTACACGGGGTGTGATGCACTCTATTCACGGCCATCTTGAAATCCCCCCCTTGAACAATATTTTCTACCACTAGTTCCTTCAGCAGAACAGCAGGTGAGTGAGGAGAGAGTCATATATATTATATATACATATATATATGTTTAGTTTATTATATTCACCAGCTATTTCTCTTCCTAAAATTTCTGCCAGCACTTTGTGGTGAAGTTAAACTAGCAAAATGAAAATGGAAGTTACATTTCAATGCCCTGGAGAAAAGCCTTGAGAAAACTTCACAAAACAAAAACTTTAGTTTTCATTATATCTACTGGGCCTTCAGGTCCACCTAAGATGCCTTCACATCTTTGGAGACCTTTTAAATGCAGTAAAATGCCTGCCTCAGGTAAAACTGGCAACACTTTAGAACAAAGGTTTCGTAAGTGGTGGTTTATAACGCATGTAGGATTTGAAAAGTACATTTTTCCTTGTCTTGAAGATATGTCTTATTAAGATGGCATACCCCCTTGGAGGCAATATTACTTTTTCAATAGTCCAAGCTTGCAATAACACTATTTCTTGTGGGGAAGGCTGGAGTATTTTTATATAGAATAGCTTGTTGCTATTTGAACAAATATTATTTCAGGATATTGTAGATTTGCAGGTAGAAACAGCTAGGCAGGTTTTCCACACAGAAGCAGGCTGAAAAACGGAGAGTCTATAAGGAAGTTGTCAGCCCGGAGACAGCAGCACTCTGTTGCAGAAGTCACTTCACAATGGTGTCCACATAAAGTAAAACCTCCATGTTTTGACTTTTCCTAGATCCTTCTCACTGCTGCTATTAGAGACAAGTTTGAATTTTTTCTAAAGCAATGGGCAAATAAATTAACAGGTGAGTATAAACTTCATTCAGAATGCCATCTACCTTATCTAGGTAAGCATGGCACCTTTTAAGAACCCAAGAATTCAAATTTACACACGCACACACACACACATGTGTGTGTGTGCGTGTGTGTGTGTGTGTGTAAATGTTTATTTGTCTGGAGATTGTGTTCTAATGAAGTAAAATGTGACTACTGAAGCACTGTTAATTACTATATATGTATTTATATATGTTATATGATACATATATATGAACAGAACCATACTAGAATGTATATTCTGGAATATAAAGGAGTAAATGTTAATAAACCTCAGCACAGACAAAAATAAAATGTTCCCTGTAGTACATTTAAAATTTTCTAATATTTTAAGACAGATTAATAAAATCATCAGGAAAAGAAACCATCACACAGGCCTCTGCAGGTGTTTTGTCCTCATTGTAAGCCTTCCCACTAGTGCTGCTGAACGCTATGTAGAACTGATTGGTTTTTTGAACAGTGTGTGGCCTTTCACAATACCAAGTCAACGTGTTCACACCACTTCACCTATATTCTCCCTCCTGTAGCCAGTTTTCAAATGTACTTAATTCCAATAACTATCTCCATTCCATTTCTGAGGCTCTTCAGATCTTACCGAATACTGGGAATACTTTTAGAATGTTCATTTGAAGTCCTTAATACCAAGTCAAGACTAGAATGCACAATCCTTAGGACACTGGACAATTAATTCTCTACTTCATCACCACTAAATCTTTCCAGAGAAAGAGAGACTGCAACCTGCCCTGCCACGTCTTTTTACACATAAAGCCATCTGAGTGCTCTATGCTGTTGGCCAATCCAAGTTGTCCATTACCAACTTCAGTCACCATTATCTCAAAAGCAATTCATCTCCACCTTTAATTCCCTTGCTGGTTTGCTCTCTAATTTAAAGAGAAAAGAGATTGTCATATAAATGCTCTGAATGTCCTGATCCTCTTTTCAAATTTGTTAAAATTTAAATGTCTCTTTTGTTTTCCTTTTATCCCTGATATTTTCTATGCAAGATGCATTGTTTTGACCACTTGCTGAAATATTCTATTTTTTTGCTGAAATATCTTTTTTTTTTACAGAATTCTAAAAGATTCTGATATATTACAAAATAAATTTCCTTTCTCCACTGGACTTATAATCTTCAACATACAGGTATATTTCTTTTGTCATTTAATAACAAAGCTGCAGCAATCTTGCCCAGGTGTATATTTCTGGATGTCTACTACATGCCCGGCATTGGGCTCTTATCAACCCTTTCTTTATGACCAACCTATCAAAGCGTGTTCTATCTAGCACGTCTTCTCCTGCATCCGGCCATTTGGACCTCAACCCCTTAAAACAATACTCTCCCACCACTCTACTAAAACTCCACTGACAAAGATGATCAATGCATTCAATACCTTTCAATTTGTTATATGCTTCATTGAGTTTGACACTGTTAATCACTCATTAGAACCAAGAGCCAACTCCTCTTCCATCCAAGTTCTGTGTTCACCCCTTACCAAATTCCCTTAACTTTACTCTGACACCTCTTAGATATTGATGCTGCCCTAATTTTGGTCTTCCATACTTTTCCTCCTCATTTCGCTACACACCATAGGCAGAACTTTCCAACACTGCATCACGTGGAGTAGGGTCTCCAGGGCCTCGCTTAGTACCTGTTATGTGATTTCACCTCCACGATGCTCAAACTTAAAACCAGCATCTTCCACCTTTTATCTCTATTTTAGTCAATGGACATCATGTCCATTAAATGCCCAAATTGGACTTTGAGACTTTCTTTGTATTCCTTCTTTACTGTAAACCTCAAAGTGTTCGTGGGCAAGGTCTCTTCACTCTACTAACTCATCTGTCTTTTGAACTCTTTCTCTCTTCTCTACTGTCACTTCATCTCTGCAGTCCTCATTCACTCACTCCTGAGTTATCGAAATAGCCTCTTGAATGCTTCAGAACCTATGATTTAGTTTTTCTTAATCTAACTTCTCTATTCTCACAAGATAAATATGTTAAAAGTAAAAATCATAGCACAATATTTCCTGTTGGGAACTATTCAAAACAAAATAAAAATTCTTATCAGCCCCTTATTAATTCAGACGCCAAATGTTTATGAATAGTTATGTGTTAGAAACAAGTCAGGCACTACATAAACAGTGGACATAAAGTAGACCTGGTCTCTATCACAGCAGAGAGTATACAATGGATCCTGGCAAACTCTGCTCTCTTAATGCCTAACATTCTCTCCCACTCCATCCTCTCTCCAGGTATTCATCAATCAGAGCTTTCACCACACTTTTGTGAGGGGCAGGGCATCAATTTATGTCTGTCTCTTCACAGACTTCTTGGTATCTCTCAGTGATTGAAAAATGACCAATGTACATGATACATTGGTCTGACATATTGTTCCTGCTCCTGACAGTGATCACAAATCTGCACCAGCACGTATTATGCCCCATGCACTGTTCTAAGTGATTGACACATTATGAATCCTTTTAATCTTCACACCAGCTCTCCAAAGTAAGTACTGCTATTATCCTGTTTTTACTGGAAAAACGGAGGGCCCCGGAAATGAAGTCATTGACTTATATTTACCTATTTTGTAAACAGCAGATCTGGCATTCACACTCAGGCAATGTAGAGTTGAATACCAGAAAACAAATGCTAAATACTTTTTAAATGAATATATATATATACATATTATCCAGAGATATTTAAAAATCACTCAACTAATGCCTATTCAAAACTTTTAAATATTAATGAAGTAAAATAAGGGGAAAGTACTAGAGCCATAATCAAGCATTGTCAGAACTTTGTGTGTAAAGTGATAGAATATATCTCACCTCACATGGTTCCACTGAATATTAGCCATGTGATCTAGGCTGAGTGGTCTCATCTCTTGAGCTGCAATTTTCTCATCTGTGGGTAGAGGTAACAGAACTTGACAATCTCCACTTGACAATCTAACTCTCTGATACATATAACTCTTCTTATTTTCCAATAACCTTCAATTCCTCCCTGAACCCAAAAGGCACATGTCATTGACTCTAAACTCAGTAATGTGTAAATAAATTTCTGTGTGTGGTTTTTAAGTTAAAAAGAAATGTCAGCAGCATAAATTCTTAATTCAACATTATTTTTAATTCCTTCCAAATATACACAGTGAATTAAGACAGTGGTCTCTAAAAATAAAGGCACTGTTTGTATTGTTTTTTAAATTTTTGGAAAATGCAAGCTGATGATGTTTGTAGGGAAACTCAGACTCCATTTTCAGTATGAAGAAAGAGGAATAAAAAATGAAGTGATTAAACATCAATAAATTTTATAAACCACCATTAATTCCTCTACCTTTATGCGTTAATTTATCTATTACTGTAAAAAAAATCTTTTACAAAGATTAGACCCTAAGTTTGACTTTAAACAAGAAACTTAACTGAAGAAAAAAAAAGGCAAAGTCTTTCAATTGGCAATTCACAGAATAGGATCTTCATGTTAAGCAAATTAATATTAAAATTAAAGGGGCACTTTCACTTTACCTCAGCACGTTCATTCTCAGATCATCCACTCAATTTAATAAAAAAAAAAAAAGTAGATTCATAGGGAAGCATGGGCAGCATATTTACTGCAGCATTGTCTTTAGAGGAGAAAAACATAAAAACAAACTGAATGCTCATTAGTAGGAAAAAGAATACACAAACTACAGATACATTGAAAACAAGATATCAATTTCAAAATGAAATAGCACGTTCTCAAAAGACATAGAATTACTTCCTGTTTTATCATTTTGAAAAGCAAGACACATGCAGAAGTATAGAATTTGGTCCCATTTTTATAAACAAAACAAAGTATACAAACTGAGAGAAATGAAAAGAAAATGAGAAGCCAAAACAAAAACACAAACCTATCCGGATGTGTGTATTGTTGAATGTGGATGGAAAAAAAAAAAAAAAGCCCAGAAGGATACATCTCAGGAAACCTCAGGTCTGAGGGGTAGTAAAAATAAAGAGGAGGAGAGGAAGGAAAGCAACAGTCAGAAAATAAGTGTCCACAAGAAATCATCTTATACATGTAATCACATGAACATGACATCACATGTGTCTTCACAGAGATGAAAGAAAGAGTGTTAGCAATAATATTAATACTGCTTATATAGTTAATGGAACAATGGGGAACTTGTACTTTTTCCTCTAAATCCTCTGTGTGTTTCTCTCTTTCTCAATCCTGCCCGGCCCCCCACCTTTACATTAAGCATATATGCAATCACACAAATAAACCAAAACACAGAGTTTGGGTGAACCTCTATCTTGGTACATAAAAGGCTGTGTACTTGTTCTGTGTGCAGTGAATTGAAATAAGGTAATATGTTGAAAACATTATTTTCCCTGCCTAAAGATTGGCTGCCCTTCTTGACCATGTTAAAAGGGTATAAAATGCTTCATAAATGCCACAGCGGAAAATAAGGCAGTATTGACCATTAGACACAGCCCACACATAGGCTGACTCATTGAACTTCATAAAAGTAGAAGCAAATAGTCAGAGGAATAAATTACATTCACCAAGGGCAAAAGGTGGACTGTTCACAGCAAGACAGAATTACGGTGACTGTGAGGATGCTAAGACTATATTCCATTCCTTTGTGTTCTCCTAAAATCTGCTAAGATTTCTGTTTGCAATCTTAAAATTCATGCCATACTCATGTTTAAGAATGTGCTTACATGTATACTTATAAGCCTGTGCACAAACTACAAACACCAACCCCATATATATTTATTGTATACATATGTCTAATCACTTTTTTTCTTCATAAGGGTAAAAAAACTATCTTGAATAAAACATCTAACTGGTAAAGTCTTTCAAGGAGCTCTTCATTTAAATCCTTCTTTCAAAAACTGCAGGACCTGGCTCACCATCACAAAATCCAAGATAGAACGAATAAATACCTAGGGAGCAATCTTTCTAGCCTTAAAAACTATGTTTGTATCAATTACTGACATAAGTCACCTTCAACACTTCATTACAGAAAGCATTTATTTCTGTGCATACTGATCTCTGTCAAAGGGTTCAGTTCTTCTTTGACGATAAAATACAAATGATACTGAATCTCTTGCAAGTCCCTAAGCTCATTCATTATGTCTGAAGGACCACTGAATTAGTCTAGAGGGAAAAAAAGCAGCCTTGGAAAGGAATTCAGGCTGTTATGGCTGGAATGCACTAAATTCATCTTCCGACTATGTCCAGTGACATTGTGTATGTAGCTCCTTCTCTAGAATGTGGACATTAACAGATGAATGTTCCACTTTTTAGGGGGTACAGACAGAGTGAGATAGATGACAGAAGGGTGGATGGATGGGTATTAGGTAGGTAGATAGATACAAGATAGATGTGGGAGGAAGGAGGAAGAAAGGGAGAAAGGGAGGGAGAATGGGATGAGAGAGGCAGGAAGGAAGGGAGGGAAAGTGAATTGAAAAATTGTGACCTTGGGCTATAGATCAGTAGTGGAGTGTTTGCTTAGCAAGTCTGAAGTCCTGGGTTCCATTCCTAGCACCACAAAAAGAGGAAGGAAGGAAGGAAGGAAAGAATGGATAAAGGAAGGCAATTTTCTGTGCATGGTGGTGACTGCCTGTAATCCCAGTGAATCAGAAGGCTGAGACAGGAGGATCATAAGTTCAAAGCCAGCCTTAGCATCTTAGTGACACCCTATCTCAAAATATAAAGTAAAAAGGACTGGGAATGTAGCTCAGTGGCAAAGTGCCCTAGGTTCAATTCCTAGAACCAAAGGGGGAAAAAAAGGCAATTACTTTCCTGTGGGAGCTTAAAAGGCATTATCGTTTTCTGTAACTTTTATTTATATATTCAAAGGAACCTTATAATTTTCAATAAGGCTATAAAACCTTCCTGCTCAGTTTTTCAAGTGTCTTTGGCTTTAAATGGGTCATTAAAAAGTTGCTTTTGCTTATTAAATAAACAAAGTAGTCACTTTATTCTTACATGAACCTCCTGGATTTTCAATTAGTTATTTTTGCATTAAGCTTGACTGAGTTGCTATGCTAATGTGCTTTTATCATTTTGCCAAAAATAAACATGTGACTGGTTTACAGGAGGATGGGATGCCTCCGACTTTCATATGTCTCCTGCCATTGGCATTATGAATATAAGTACAAGTTCCCCTGCTCAGTAAACACCATTAATCTGCAGCTTATGCAAATCAGAAACCTATTATTTTAACTACTTTAATAAGCAATGAAATCAGGGCTATTGTTAGCCCACTTACTGAAGAGAAGTGTTCTGAAACTGCGAAATATTATTCTACTATCATCAGGATTGTCATTATTATATTAATAAAATATTACAAGACACAGACTTTTGCAAAAAAAAAAAATAAGATTGTATCAAAGAAAACATTCTCTTTTTCAATACCACTGTAAACACGTTAAACATGGCAACACCATGAACGTTCTTGGTTTTTGATGTTTATAGTTTATCAGTACACTTTGATTAACTTTCATTTCTTCCTCAGTACCTCTGGTTTAATTTATTTTGTGGTAGAAGATGTGCCAAAATAAGAAATACAAATACAAATCTAGTCTTTACCTTTCTTGCTCCTCCATGCCTTCTTAACACAAAGCTTCTAAAATCCTGTTAATTCCTATGTGATAAAAAACAATAGGAACATCCTTTGTTGTACTTGGTCTTAGTCCCTGGTTCTTGACACAACAGCTTCTCTATCCCTTGGAATCTTGAAAGTGCCACCACCAGATTGGCTAAACTAGGATGGGAGATTAGAAAAATAAAGACTCAGGTATGCAGATTTTGAAGATAACAGCTGGGATTGGGTGGAACGCTGCTCTCTGATGGAGAAGCAAGTCTAAAGAATTATGCCAGCAATCTTTATTATATATGTCTCATTAATAAGATTAAAGACTATGAAATATTAGTCTTTGTATTCATGAAAATTACTGAGTTAGCAACATTATGCAGCTTATTCCGCAATTACATTCTACAGTTGCAATGTGCAATGTTAGGAGCTTTGTGTAGCTCTCAAGAAACTCCACTGTTTAAAGTTATTGTTATGTGGTCAGGCTCAGAAGCAGTAGAGCTGGTGAAACATTATGGTTGTATAGCAAGAGAGTTCTTTTATTCACAGGAGCTGTGTGCCTGATATCAAGGTTGAGTCTGGTAAGACTCTAGCACAGAGCATCCTTATGGAGGCAATTACCATTGCAATTAGACATCCTGCACATTTGCACAGAAGCTTTCCCAGGCACTAAGCATGCCACAGCCAAGAAGTCATCATAGACCCCAATTTCAGATGTTGATTTCCCAGTCACTGTCACTGCTCTCCACACCAAAGTGTTATAAATGCCATTTAATTTGCTAATGAAATGACTGGTGGATAAAGGCCCCTAAAAAAACATTAAGTCTGGAGCTGGAAAGGAATTTTGAGGCATGACAAGAAGACTGAAACTTCCTACCCCACACTCCCAGGGAGGAGAGAGGTTGCCCAAATTATCAGTGGCCAGTTAGTTAATCAATCATGCCAAAGTACTGATGTCTCCATAAAATAACATAAACAATAGGGTTTGGAGAACTTCCAGGTTGATGAACACACCCACATCCCACCAACCCCAACTGCCAAAAATTCCTGTGCCTGAGACCTTTGCTGACTTCACTCTGTGAACTTCCTCTGGCTGTTCATTTGTACCTTGGTAACATCCTTTATAATAAATTGATAAACATAAGTAAATTGTTCCTAAGCTTTGTAAGCTGTTATTGCAAATTTTCAAACACAAGGAGGGAGTTGTGGTAAATTCTGATTTGCAGGGATCAGTCAAAAGTGCAAGTGATGACATAGGACTTGCAATTGGCATCTGAAGTGTGGGTAGTCTAACAGCATGGATTTAAGCTAAACTTTAGGACACCTAATTGGTATTTGCAGAGTACTGGAGCCTTATTTGGTATAGAAACCACATATTTGGTGTCAGAGTCTTGGAAGGGTAAAAACAGTTTTTCTTTCAATAGGAAAGATAGGGAAAGTTCAGTTAATTTTTCTTAAGAGAGGATAGGAGAGGGAAAGTATTGCTTATTACAAAGCCATCAAGAGTTTGATTATTAGAAGGTTTCAGCTGCAACATTGCAATGGTCATTAAAGATGCTTCTGCACTAAAACCTCACTATTCTTTCATTCATTAAAAAAAAATGAAATGTAACAGCAAGTGGTATGTTGAAGATACCCACGTACATCTCTTAGGTCACTAGACCTCAGAACATGAAATACATTATTTCCATGGGAAACAAAGTCATTTTCCATACTTAATACTATGGTATGTATCTGATTTATGAAAGTCCACAAGTACGTGTGCACATGGGTGTACCCAAGTTTTTGTAAGATATTGACCATTTCTCCATGGTCTCCACTGGGTCTGATACAATACTTGGAATACAGGCACTCACCAAGGGAGGAATTTAATGAAAAGTTAATTCAAATTAAGCTTTAAATGCTCTGAATTGCACAGGTTCCTCTCAAGACTCTTATCTTATTGCACACTTGTAGTTATATATTTGTCATTTTATATTATGTTCCTAAGGGCTACAAAGTTGTTTGAGCTTTAAGCCCTGCAAAACTATTTGGTGTATAAATATGTGAGTAGATAAATGAATGAATGAAAAATTCAGTAACCATAACCTGAAGATAAGACATCATCACTATTCTACCTCACTTGCTAATCAACAGGATATATTTTGGGTTTATTATTTTTTTTAAAAAAAAATGGTGTTTCTTATGCCTAAAACTCTCTAAGTTTCTCTAAGTTTCTACACATCTGTAGTCTTCTTGACACCACTTCCTCCAATTCCCACCTATCTAATAAATATGCCTTTTCATGGCAAGGTACTGGTGGTTGAGAGTGATCAAATTCTATTTTAAACATGTACAAATATGGCATAATGAGTCCCACTATTATTTATAATTATAATGCACCAATTTAAAAAATATATATGCTTCCCCATACCTCCTGGAAAGCCATAGGCTAGAAACATTTTTTTTATGTTCCTAGCTATTTGTTCCTCTTTTAATTCATTTCCTCCCAGTTCAGAAACATTATGGAAATGTTCTTGACCCTTTTACTCAGTCTTAAGTGACTGAGTCCTGCTGGAGAGAAGTATTGAATAACACTGAGAGTCTGACTTAAACTGTGATATATGCTTTTATGCAGATTTTGCTGACCCTCTAGTTCATCCCCCATAGTACTATTCTAAATCTTCTTCAAATATTTGAAAAATCAATATTCTTTAATGACATCCCACACTCCAACTATGGTTCCATCTCTCACTTTACAATAGCTACCAAAGCACTTTGAATATGAGAGGATCCAATATCCATAGGTGAAATTGAAATTACTGGATCTCAGTCAGCTGGCTGGAAAAAAAAATCTTCAACGTGAAAAACTTCAGATGGTTTGACTGTGAAAAAACACAAAATACAATTTTCATTGTACTAGGATTAATTACTACTACCCTCATGAAGAGGAATCTTTAGTTAAATTAAAAAGAAGTATTAAGGACACAGATCACTAAAATATCAGCGACCACTTACAAAAACTTAATCATAAGTGAAAGTTTAAGTGTTCTTAATAGAAATGCATAAAATTATTAGCAATGTCTAGGATGTCATTATTTCAAAGTCCATCACCTATAACTTGTTGGTAGTAGGTACATTTACATGCTCATGGTATCCCAACATATAAATTAAATACCACTGTAAGGGATTTAGAGCCAGTATCAGAAAATATGTCAGAAAACCATAGAAAGCAGTCACTAGAATTCTAAAAAGAACTTATTTTTTTCTGTAAACTAGTGGAAGTATTTTTATTTCATTTAAGTAGACAGGAACCTCATTAAAATTGTCATATGCTTCTGAGCTTTTCACAAATTGGAGGAATAAAAAAACTGTTTTGCTATTTAAAAAAAAGCACAGCTGCTAATGAGAAAGGACTTTAATTAACAGATCCACTTAGACAAAGGTAAATACATTGCATTTCAAAAATTCGAGAATTTTTGACCATATTGGATGCATACTAAATATCTTGCCAATCACAGACCAATTGATGCAAGATATTTCCATATGGATCACTGGAATAACATTAAGGAGTTTACTACATGTTAGCTACTAAGTACCGGGTACTAAATGCTTTGTATATATTTGCTGATTTATGTCACTAAAACTAATTAAGAAAACACTGCTTAACTTTCATCTTTTAGATAAGAAGACTGAGGCTCAGGAAGGTTAAATATTGTGTTCATATAGAACTAGGTTTGAGCCCCAGACATATTGTCCAAATCTAGTTATCTTACCCACCTCTCCATAGGCAGATATATATAATTCATTCTGAGACTCATGTTATCATAAGTGAATGATGCTATTAGAGTGCCCTACCTTCAATGTGACAAACAAAAGGCACATTGAGTGCACCAGAGATAACTCAGTGATTGGATATATATATATATATATATATATATATATATATATATATATATATATATATATATATATTTTTTTTTTTTTTTTTTTTTTTTTTTTTGAACCCGGAAGACTAGGGAATTTGAGTGTTTGAACTCTGGACAGTCTAGTTCTAAAGTTCACTGTCAGTCACTAGCTGAGTGACTATGAGCAAGTTACTCAGTTTTTCTGAATTTCTATTTCCTCATTTGTGAGATTTCGAGCTAGAGCTCAGTGCTAGAAACCATGCTTAGCATGTGTGAGGTCCTGGGTTCGATACCCAGCTCTACAAATAATAGTAGTAGTTGTAGTAGTCATAGGAATAGCAGTGATAATATTGTATGGTATATACTGAATACTTAAAATTCACTTTTACATTTTCAATTTTGAAGTAATAAAGACTCAAGATTCCCATTTCTAAAAGAGAATGCATACTCAGAAAAAAATTAAATTGTAAAGTTGATATTAAAAAATAATATAAGTTTTCTAAGAAAAAAAGAAAAAAGAAAGGACAAAGAGAATTCTCTCATGTTGTAAGTAAAGGTCCCCAAAATATCAGGACTTAGCATAGACTTCAAGACCTTGGCCATCTCGCTCAGGAAAGTGGCAGAGAAGTAAAATCTTAAATCTGTACAATTAATGGTTATGGAATCAAGTATTTCCCACCTGGTAAAAAGGAGGAACTCCAAGCTAAAAAAATTAAAGTGAACTGTGTTCCTAACCAACGACTCCCTAAGGCCCAAAACAGAAGTAAGAGTGAAACGTGGCAGGCAAAGTGCTACAATGTGGCCAAAATGTTACCGCAGAGGAGAAGAGCTTCTAGGGAATGTGGGCTTACAGCAAATCTGTAATGCCAGTGAGAGATGATGCCCCTGAAGAACAGACAACAGACCTAACACACTCCAGTTAGCTTACTAAGCTCCTAAGAGTCTAAAAATAAGAACTGTATGTTTAAGCAAAGTAAAAGCATAAAAGCCAGAATAGAAACCATATGAAAGTGCAGAAGAAAAGTATAGGATTTAAAAATCAACCAAATGGTAACCCCATAAATGAAAAATACATAGTTTCAGAAACAATGGCTTAGAATATTGGCAAAATACAAGACTGAATGTAATTAAGAGAATCTGTGCCATAGAAAATATTTTTGAGGAAATTATTGGTATGTACAGAAAAATGAAGGGAGAGAGCATAAAAAAGTTTAAAAATATTAAATAAATTTAAAAGTTGGGGATAGGAGGCTCAACATATGTATATTAGAATTTCCTGAAGGAAAGTATAGAGTTCACAAAAGAAAGATTGAAAATCTTTAAGAAAGGAGAAAATAAAATATTTCATTGGTGTTTAAAATCAAAATGACTGAAAAATGACTAGCAATTGTGAAATTTATTGATTAGATTCAATTTAATTTACTGATTAGATTCCTTTCTACCATAGATAAAAGGGTAAAGTATAGAAATTACCTTTAATATAAAATCATAAATTTTCCGATGTAGAGCACATGAGTAGAAAATATGATACATGATGTAAATTTAATGTTTCAGAGAATTATATGTATCATTTTAATCAGGTTTAATAAAGGTCTATTGAAGCTTTATTTATAAAAATAAACAAAAATAGTATGACTTTTAATAGTTACATAGCATTCAATCATGTGGATGTGCAGTCAGAATTTGAATAAACTGGATGCATTTTGATTATCAAGATTAATCTGAGGGCGGGAATGTGATTTCAAGATAAAACTAAAATTAATTGACTATGCCGAGGAAATACTGTCTTAGTTTACTTTGCAAATAACAAAATATCTGTGATTGGATAATTTAAAAAAAAAATGGAATTTATTTCTCATAGTTCTGTAGATTAGCAAGTCCAAGGTCAAGGTACCAATAGATTCACTGTCTAACGAGGGTCTGTCCTCTGCTTCTGAACTGGTACTTGGAATACTACGTCCTCTGCAATGAAAGAATGATGTATCCTCACATGGCAGAAGGAAGAAAGGCAAAATGGGGGCAAATTCCTTCTATAAGGTCCTCATTTTTTTAAGAGAGAGAGAGAGAGAATTTCAATATTTATTTTTCAGTTTTTGGCGGACACAACATCTTTGTATGTGGTGCTGAGGATTGAACCCAAGCCGCACACATGCCAGGCGAGCACGCTACCGCTTGAGCCACATCCCCAGCCCCATAAGGTCCTCTTATACTGGCACCGAATCCCCTTTGCAAAAGGAGGAACCCTAATCACACAATCACCTCTTGAAGGATCCAGCTCTTAATATTATTACAATAGCCACACCTGAATTTCAGAGAGGACATATTCAGACAACAGTAAAGACTATTGTTCTTTTATGGTACATATTGTTCATTCATAGAACCTGTAAATTTTTCTACATCATAATGTTCAGTCAAATAAATTAGGTTCCACTATGCTTCACATTCATAAGAAAGTTTAATGTAATTAATTATATGTGAAATAACATATCTACAAATAATTGGTATTTTTTTAAACAAACATATTATCCATTCTATATTGACATTTAAAAAATTAAAACATTCTTATCCATCTTAAATTAACAGTGCGGAATATTGTCACAGCCATCAGAGTAAATAAGCATGAATGTAACAACTCCAACATTTACTAAAATCTTACTTAAGACATTTTTTTTTTCATTGCTGTGACCAAAAGACCTTATAAGAACAATTTTAGAGAAAGAGAAGTTTATTTGGGGCTCACAGTTTCAGAGGACTCAATCCATAGAGAGCTATCCATTTCTATGGGCCCAAGGTAAAGCAGAACATCAAAGTGGAAAGTCCTTGTGGAGAAGAGCAGCTCAGGACATGGCAACAAGAAATCAGAGAGCCTCTGCTCACCAGGAACAAAATATATGCTCCAAAAACCTGTCCCCAATGATCTACCTCCTCCAGTCATATCCTACCTGCTTAAAGTTACCAAGCAGTTAATCCATTCAAGTAAATTAATGTATTAATTCGGTTAGGGCTCTCATATTCCAATCATTTCACCTCTAAATTTTCTTGAATTGTTTTACACACAAGCTTTTGGTCAACACTTCATATTTAAACCATAACAGACATTTAAGTGAGAATGGACTCAGGTGCGTTATCCTGTAGTCTTCTAGCCTCTCTCCATATTATGAAAACTATTATGAAACCATCTCATGATTTCACTAAAATAGAATTGATGTCAAACTGCCAGTTTTTATAATGCAACAATAATATAAAAGATCACTATATGAATAGCTATATCTGTTTTGCTATTGTTGTTGTTTCTGTGACAGACTGTTGCTATATTACCCAAGTTGACTTCAAATGACTCCTGGGATCCTTAAACCTCAGCTTCCCCAATGGCTGGAACTGAAGGCAAATGCCACTATGCCCAGCTTACCTGTATCTTATGGTTCAATATTTTGTTTAATGTTAGTCAAAGTCTCTTATTTAAAGATTCACATGAAGGACCTAGAGAGACAAGCCAGAGAAAGATTCTTTCTTGAGACAAACTTTGATGCTTATTTTTGAAATTCAGGTATACTAATCATATTTTTGCATTTTGCATTTTTAAGTTACCACACTAAGCACTTGCCTTTCTTAAATATTAAATAACAGGCAATATAATAGCCTCTCCATTAAAGAACTGGTGATATTGTATTAGCATACCTTCTTCATTATTCTTCCTGTTTAAAAAAAGAATTAAATTGTTTCATAAACACATAAAGTATCATTAAACAAAGTCAAACCTATTTTTAATAACACTTCATTAATAGCATCCTAAATATTAAAAGAGGTACATATCCTTTTTGCTATTATACTTTTGCATATATGATATGCAACTGAAGTGTGGAAATTCAAAATGTAGAATTCAAATCTTTCAAAAGAGTAAGTAAAGTTTGTGAATGATTTCCACAGATTTTCTCCCTCTTGAGTGTTGGCAGTGTGCCCAAATCGCTCATCAGACAATGATTCAACCAGGATGCAGAAAGTGGAGGATGCACATAGATTAAATTTTTGACGGTTCCCGTTCAGAGTTATATTCTTTTAATGGAGCTTCAAGAGGCCGGAGGCTCACACAATGCACGCCAGTTATGATTGATGGAAAGTGTAAGTTTGCTTACTCTAATGCTTGACAATGAGGAGCAACAGTAACTCCTCTCATTACAAATTAGGGCACTGACAGCTCAGGCAGGTACAATGTGCCTGTAGACCTGCAAGCCCAGCACAGATTGAATTCATATACGTCATCAGAAAAAAAAAAAATAGATTTCACTGAAAGACCTTATTGCATATCACTTGGTTAATAAATAAAGAGTTTGGTAGTATGTTAGTCAGCTTTTCATCACTGTAACCAAAATACTTGACATAAACAAATTAAAGGAGAAAAGATATATTTTAGCTCACAGTTTTAGAGGTTTCAATCCATGATTAGCTGATTCTCTTGCTTTGGCCCTGAGGTGAGGCAGAACATCATAGAAGAATAGTGTTGTAAGAGGAAAACTGCTTATTGATGGCATCCAGGAAAGGGTGGGGGCAGGGAATGCCAGGGATATGATACTCTTTTACAGGGCATGCCTCCAGTGACCTAGTTCCTCAAACCATGCCCAACTATCTATGGTTCTCCCCTCTCCCAGTAGTTCATTCAAATTATTAATCCATAAAATGAATGAATCCACTGACAGATCAATGGTCAGGAGGGTTACAGCCCTCATGATGCAATCACTTCCCAAAGCCCCACCTCTGGACATTACCGAATTAGAGACCAAGTCCTCAATACATGAGCTTGTCTGTAACAGTCCAGATCCAAACAGTAGCAGATAGAATCTGGGCTTTTTTCTTATCCCAAATATGAACATCAATTGTTGAGTTATTCAACAACTATGTTTGAGTGCCTCTGACTTACCAGACATTTTTCAAGCACTCCAAAGATGCAGCAGTGATCCCCTGCCTTCATATAACTTGTATTTGTGGTTGTGAATAAAATAAGTATAAAAATTATTAAAATACAGCACAAAATGTAACCGAATTTCAAAAGAGTATGGGTTCATCACTACTTAAGTCAATTAAGGAAATTTTCATGGAGGTCATCTTCATGTGTTACAAAGTGGTAGCTTTATATTAAACAAACAGTAATTATTTTACTTGTATATCTGTGTGTGTGTGTATATATATATATATATATATATATATATATATATATATATATATATATAAAATGTTTCTTTTCAAAAAGAAAAAAACAATTTAAGGGAGATAACTGACACCATTTATAAATGAAAAATTTCATGAAGTAAAGCTTTTGATACCAAATTCTGTATTGCTTAAAAAGTATTGCAGGATCTAGCATGGATTTGGGAACCCTAATCTGGGTGCTGATGATAGAAGCAAGAATGTGAGTGTGAGATTGATGTTGACTGGTTATTGAAACATGGAGTGGTTGTGGCAGATGCCAAAGGAGGAATCAAAGAAGGAAAGAGAAAGACACTGAGAAACAACGCTTTGTAGGAAAGGCAATACTTGAAGAAAGTAAGAATGTGGGGGCAGAATCCCCAAAACAAGAACAAAATGGAATAGAAGTTAAGAAGATAGACAATTGTCATAATTATCAAGACCATCACATGAAAAAAAAATATATTCAGCCAGAGTTGAAAAACCACTATTTCTACAAAGCTACCACATCCCTAATATAGCACTTTGTCTCAGTAATTATGAGTTTAATAAAAGAATGATCCTGATCTATGCACTTGGTCCTTCTTTATACTCAGGCCTCCTATTGTGACTTAAGACCTTGAATATGTCATCCAGTTTTGCTTTACACTTTCACCCTCTTAAAAAGGTAACTGTATTCTCAATGTACAAAACATGACTCAATCCAAATCATGATCTCAAGCACATCACTTTAGCTTTCTCCCACCACAACCCTGATCCTACTCCTACTCTTGGCATCCCTTGTCCTTATTTGCCCTTAGCTCAGCTTATTCCAACTAGTCACTGGCATTATTTCCAAGAAAATGCTTTAAGTTAATTACATTTTTTTTTTAAGCTGAGCATGGAAACCAGGCTACTCTGATTCCCATGTACAGAGACCACTGGGAAAATGAGCTCATTGTGGTTTAGACTAAAGAATCATTCATGCCTCTAATATGTGACAGGTAAAAGAATTGAGACATGAAGATTTGTAATGACTTGCTTAATTAGCACTGTGTGAAGCCAGATCAGCATGAAAAATCATGGAACTCTCCTTTTTCAGAAGTGCTCCAGCACATAAGAGCAAATTAACCTTCTACACTTGGTAAAGCTCCCTTTAGTCTCAGCGCTTCTGTAGCTACAAACCTATTCACAACTCGTGTTCAGGGCTCTCCCAAAAGAGAACTACTGCTCTACTGTTGACTTACCCATTCTAGGTTTGCTTTGTTGGTTTTTTCTTTCCATATGATTTAATTTTTCATGTGGAAGTAAGTACATTGCCAGTACAGTATGAAACGATGTGCTCATTTTCATCTCAGTTGGATCCTCTGCTCTATATGATTGCACCCCAGTTATGGGCTTTTCCCTTTCAGTCACATGGTTTAGAGATAGTTACTTGTATATTACCTAATTGTATGACCTGTTCTCTGTATTACTTTCCTCTCTCCATAGGGTCTCAATTACCTATATACATTTTTGTAATGTATTAGCAACTCAGGCTATTTCTTTTATTAACTAGATACCTCTTTCCTATATCAGAGATTTTTATCTCTAATTTCCAACATTTATTTACATGAACCCAATAAAATTACTCTTATTCTATCTTAAGTATAAGTTCCCTTGGTTATACAAATGCTAGTTGTTCATTCATATTTTTGAATCTATAAAATTCCTGAAAAAGTTAGTTTTGTAAACAACAATTTAGGTCTTTAAAGGGGAAAACAGGGACCAATGAGGTAAACTGTGAATTCTTAGATTATTGTATATTATTTTTGCAGGTTTAAATAATCAATGAGATCTACATTACTCTACCAGAGCCTTATCCAAATCAGAGACAAATTTATTTTAGCAAAGAGAATATGCTGTGTACTTAGAAATAGAAAATAATATTATAGAATTGTGAGTCTATATTTTACTTTACATATTGAAAGCTCTGTGAGCAGCCCAAGTTAAAGTTATAAAATAACAAAATTGAAGTGAAAAAATATTTTAAATGAATTCTATTTGAAATTCACCATTTTTATAACAGTCAAATCTAACTATGTTAAATATTTGACTCTCAATTTCTATTGAAAGCAATTTTTCTGTAGGCAATTCAATTCTGATTCTTGAGGGAAAAAAATAACTTTGGCCAAAATCTACCAGACTTGTTTTTCCTATACCTTTCCCTCTAGTTCTACTGAAATCAACAAAAGCAGATTGCCATATATAACTAGAAGTCATAGTGAAAAAAAAAACAAAATGCATATATCAGAGTTTGTTATAAGTACTACAGAAAGTACAAATATCAAAAACATTTGAAAATTCAAAATAATATTAATTTTCTCATTTTTTAGCCTGTCTTTACCCCAAAATCTGGAGGAAGTATTTTGAGTCTCAACTCATTCATATTGTAGTTCAATTTTGTTAATTTGTTTCTTCAACTCAACAGATAACTTGAATAGATCAGGCATTTTATTTTATTTTATTTTATTTTATGGTACCAGGGATTGAACAGGGGTACTTAACCACTGAGCCACATCCCCAGACCTTTTCAATTTTTATTTTGAGACAGGGTCTTGCTAAGTTGTTAGGGCCTTACTAATTTGCTGAGGCTGGCTTTGAATTTGAGATCTTCCTGCCTCAGCCTCCTGAGCTTCTGGGATTATATGCATGTGCCAAAATGCCAAGCCAAGCCTACATCAGGCTTTTTACATGAATTGAGTGAATATCACATCTTTTTAAATTTTTGTTCATACTTCAAACAGCAATAATAAGAATACTTTTGGACAATTGCCTTAAAAATAAAGTAGGCATGGTAGGTGATGAAATAAAGATACAACAGCAAGGTTAGAATAAGAACACCTTAGAGAATGCTGAAGAAATTCATACACTATGCATGAAGTTGACAAATCAGATACATTCTCAGGCAAACACAAAATGGGTTCTTATTGAATGCTGAGCTATTGAATATTGTGGAAGTGTCACACAGTTGTCATGACATGATAGCAATATGGAAATCAGAGGTGGAGGGTCAACAAACAGTCTAAAAAGGAAAACCTTGCTAGTTCTTGACTTGGAAAGAAGTCTGAGATTACAAATATATTTTTGCAGTGTAGCCTGTAGCATCTGTGTAGTAAAGAAAAGTAACTGATCAGGTCCAAATATATTTTTAAACATATTTTTAATGTTCCCCAAAGAATATGTGATTTCATTTCCAGAAAATATGTATTAACCAAGAAACTTTCTTTCTTGATATTTAGTTTATTGAGGGAAACTACTTTCTAAAAAGAATGAGAATATGCCTTTTTATGAGCTATAGTTTTTAAGTAATTTGATGGTCCACTCTCAAATAATAATTAGCTTTTCAGTGAAGTTCATTTTTGCATTGTTATTAAAAACATTCTTTTACATGATCATCTCAGTATATAATTACAATCACAACTCAAAGATTACTCTTTTTCCTGAGAACCCACAAAGGATCAGTTTATACCACAAAAGAATTCACAAAATTATACATTTTGATTGTAGTCTTAAAAAATTGTGATAACAAATAATATAATAATCAAATGCTAACATTTACTGTGATAGGATTTTTAACTTGTAAAATAAATATTAAACTAAGAAACTGGCATTTAAAAACTTCCCTTCTCTGACTCCAAACCACATTTTTTGCATGGCCCTTACTCTCCATGTCCATTAAGACCTAGGTTTTCTCTCCCCTTTTTCTGTTCTCAAAAATACACCCCCTGCTATTTGATGAAATGATCAGCCACTTGAGTGTGCCTGAGACTCAGGGGGTTCCCTAGATGGGGGACTTTCAGTTCTGGAATAGAATCCTAATCCATCCAATAGGGGTTGTTGACCTATCTTTGAAGGATGATTTCAAATGCCACTTCATCAGTGTCTTTGTCCCACTATACAATGTCACTACTGTTCTCATGTGTTCTTAAGACAGTGCATAAACTTTCTTCTGCTATGCCATTCTCTTCCTATTATTCACTCCTGACAACTTTTGTACAGAATTTTTATTTTTTTTAAATGAAGATGGGATATCTTTTTGAAAAGAAGGAGCTGAAAATGACTGCAAAGATATTTTCACTCATGGCTCAGGATGATTGACCAGGAACACATTTCTTCCTTTTAGTCTTTGTAAAAATTCACTTAAGAATTGCAAAAAGACTTGCTTTGTAGAATAATATATGGTCTATTTTAGAGAAGGATCCATGTGCTGCTGAGAAGAAAGTGTATTCACTCGTTGATGGATGGAATATTCTCTCTCTATATATATATATTCTATATATTCTCTCTTTCTCATAACATATATATATATGTGTGTGTGTGTGTGTATATATATATATATATATATATATATATATATATACACCTAGGTATATATATGGTACCATATTATATATATATATATATATATATATATATATATATAAAGTCCAAATTATTGATTGCATTATTGAGTTCTATATTTCATTGTTTAGTTTTTTTTTTTTTGAAAGATCTATCCAGTAGTGAGAGAGGTATACTAAAGTCACCCAGTATTATTGTGTTGTGGTCTATTTGGTTCTTGTATTTGAGAAGGGTTTGTTTGATCTATATAGATGTCCCATTGTTTGGAGCATAGATATTTATGATTGTTCTGTCTTGTTGATATATGAATCCTGTAAGAGTACAAAATGTCCTTCTTTAACCCTTTTTACTAGCTTTGGTTCAAGGACTAAGGAATTAGTCCAGAGACTCTGCACCTAATAGAGGAAAGAGTAGGCCCAAATAGTCATCACATCAGATTAGGTAGACCCTGACTTCCTTAACAAGACTCCTAAAGCACAATAAATAAAACCAAGAATTAATAAATGTGATGGACTCAAACTAAAAAGCTTCTTCTCAGCAAAGGAACAATCAATGAGGTGAACAGAGAGTCCACATTAGTTATTGTGAATTGAGCTGCTATGAATATTGATGTGGCTGTGTTACTTGGAATGGAACCACCATTTGACCCAGCTATCCCACTCCTTGGTCTATACCCAAAAATTTGGGAGCAAATTTTTGCTACATGCATGTCAGATAGAGCACTAATCTCCAGGATATATAAAAACTCAAAAATCTTAACACCAAAAACCAAACAACCCAATCAATAAATGGACTAAGGAGCTGAACAGATACTTCTCAGAAGATATACATTCAATAAACAAATATATGAAAAAATGTTCAATATCTCTAGTAATTAGAGAAATGCAAATCAAAACTACTCTAAGATTTCATCTCATGCTAGTCAGAATGGCAGCTATCAAGAATAAAAACAATAGGTGTTGGCGAGGACATGGGGGAAAACTCATACATTGCTGGTGAGACTGCAAATTGATGCAACCACTCAGGAAAGCAGTATGGATATTCCTTAGAAAACTTGAAATGGAACCACCATTTGACTCAGCTATCCCACTCCTTGATCTATACCCAAAGGACTTAAAATCAGCATACTATAGTAACACAGCCACATCAATATTCATAGCAGCTCAATTCACAATAACTAAACTGTGGAAGCAACCTAGATGCCCTTCAATAGATGAATGGATAAAGAAACTGTGGTATATATACACGATGGAATATTACTCAGAATTAAGAGAGAATAAAATTATGGCATTTTCAGGTAAATGGATGGAGTTGGAGAATATCATGCTAAGTGAAATAAGCCAATCCCCCCAAAAACCAAAGGCCAAATGTTCTTTCTGCTAAGTGGATGGTGATAAACATGGGTGGGGTGGGGCGGCATGGGAAAAATGAAGGACCTTTGATTGGACAAAGGGGAGGGAGGGGTGAAGAGGATTATGGAGGCAGGAAAGATGGTAGAATGAGATGGACATCATCACCCTAGGTACATGCATGACTGCACATATGGTGTGACACTACATTGTATACAACCAAAAAATGAAAAGTTGTTCTTCAATTGTGTATAATAAATCAAAATGCATTCTGCTGTTATATATACCTAATAATATAAATTAATTAATTAAAAAGAAAGAAAATGAGACAAAAGCAATAGTGTGTGGGTTTCAGGGCTTAGTACTTAAGAAGCTTGGCAGCTTCCACTTTTACTCTCTTAGGATCCTTCCACAAGTGAAGAAGTTCTGGCAAGATTAGCAATTGATGAGAAGAGGAAAAAGATCCAGCCAGTCCATGGGCATTCCAGTTATCACAGCATAGTCATCATCAGTATGTATGATACCATCATGAACATGCTGTCCCTGCCACTCTTCCAGCCAAAGGAAGCCAAATATGTACACATTTATATCTTCAGGCAGCACCATGTGGCACAGAAAAAATGCCCATCAGAGTCAACAAATTTGCAAAATATTAAGGCATATTGAGAAATAACAAATCATTGTTGTTCTAAGGTACTAAACTTCAGGAATAGTGCATTACATCATAATTTGCAAGTGAAACATTATTTTCAAGTGTAATATTTTTGAAAAAATATTTTCTACTACAAGAATAAAGGACTAAACTGACAAAAAAAAAGAATTGCAAAAGAGATTTGAAAGAAGAAAAACTTATTTCCAGCAACAGTGGATAACTAGAGCAGTTTTCAGTGGTATGAATTTGTTTATATAAAAACACAGCAACCTGTGCAGGGGAGACTGCTAAAACACAAGAGACACCCAGGAGTACAGAAAACAGTTACTGGGAATAGAATGGGCCCCACAAAGCCATTCGAAGCTAGTTAATTAAAAGAGTAAAGATTCCTTTAATTGACTAATCCCTTTAATTATTTCGACTTATTGTCAAAGCAGGTAAAAGTCCTATTGGCTCTCAGGTGAAAGGCAAAAGAAATACTTTCTAAATCAAAGAGATCTTCTGCATAGGATAGATGAGATAAGGAGAGAAAATGAGTGAGGTAGTGGCTAGATGCATTCCCTAGAGAGGGAAACTGGCATACAAAATGCATATTTTTCAAGATCTCCAAGTCCCTCTGTCCATAATTCCCCCTATTTTACAGGGGAATAGTGACTGCCACATGTTCTGAGAATACAAATTATTTTTCTGAATCAAGCACTAGAACTAATTATTCATGAGCATGATGGTACTGGAAAATTTTGCAGTTCGGGCTCTTGTGTCTTCATAAAAGAAGATTCCAAGCAAGACAAGTGTTGTAGTAAAAGTATAGCCAAGTTTATTAGAAGAGGAAGCGTGGGGAGTGAATGGGTTGCCTTGAGGATGAGATGACAACTGCCTACTTGGTGGACCAGATTTTACTAGGGTTGAGGGGCAGTTTACAGAGGGTCTCAGCAGAGCGCCACCTCCTAGTTCTTGATTGACAGTTGGATTACATCATATTAGATTTGTAAATCTCCATTAAGTCTTACTTGTGAGTGTCTAAGTGAAACCCAAGGGGTGAAAATTTATGAATACAATAAGATTAAATAATATGCCAAGGATCTAAAGGCAACTTCAGTCACCCTGCCAGCTGATTTTATCTGGAATTTGTTTTCACAAATCTTGAGACCATTTAGCTCTCCTGTTAGGGCAATCTGCCTCTCTCTTATCAAAAGAGGACTCATGGGCAAATACTCCTCAGTCCTGTGAATAATATGCTGTTATGCAGTTATTACCTTACATCAGAACAGAGCCAAGATAACTTCATATAAATTATTTCTTTGAAAACACATAGTCTATAGAATTAACCCTTTAATCTCCATGTTTCTACTGCTCATTTCTATCTGTTCCCTATCAATGATACAATATAAGCAGTAATCAAGAATCACCATATTTGGACTTTTTTTTTTTCACATGGGCAGGAAAATGAAAGATTTTACATTACCTTTACTCCTTTTCAATGTTTTTCCTTTTTAAATATAGCTCCAAGTTTCATTTCCCTTTATACTGAAGAATTTTTTGTTTGCTTTTAACTTCATGTGAAAGAAGACTTCTGGTAAGAAGACTTTTGGTTTTGTCCTCTGGCTTTGTTTTTCTTTTGATTTTTTGTTTTTGTTTTTGCTTGTGTGCCTTTTTATCTACTTTATTTTGAGTAATAATTTTACTGGGGGTGGTGACATTATTATTTAAATATTTTTAAATAACCATTTGCACTACATTTCTATTCCTTCTTGTAAAAATTTTAAAGACAAGGCCAATGTAATTCTTATCCTTGTTTTTCTCTAAGGAAGGTATTTTTCCTCCTCTATCTTCTTTTAGTCTTCTTTGTCCTGGTTTCCTACAATTTGAATATGATAGGCTCAGGAATACTTTTCTTCTTTAGTGTTTCTTTGCTTGGCATTTGAGATTTCTGGATCTGTGGCTTAGTGTTTTTCATTCATTTGAGGAATTACTTTGTTTTACTGCAGCATTGGAATTGAACTCAGGCCCTTGTGCATGGTAGGCAAAAGCTCTCCACTGAGTACATCACTGGTCCTTGGAAAGTTCCTGACCATTTCAGTTTCATTCTCTTTTTCTTTGCCCTCTAGCATTCTCATTTGTATCAGACATTTCCCCTTATCATATAGTCCCAATACTCTTGAATGTCGTTTCCTGTTTTGTTTTAGTTCTTTTTACTTTGAATTTCAGTTTGAAAGGCTTCTGTTGACCGAGCCTCAAGTCACTAATTTGCTTTCTCGCCACGTTGAACCTATTGATGAATTGATGAAAGCCACTTTGCACTACTTCTCACAGTGCTGTGTTTAGTTCTAGACTTTCTTGGACTTTCCTCCCTCTGTTCACATTCCCTATTTGTTTTCAACTCTTGCCTCTGCCTCTCCTTAACATATTAATTACAGTTACTTCAAGTTCCCTAATTGGCAAGTCCAACTGTGTAGTATATGAGTCTGATTTTGCTGAAGTTTCTTTTTAGAGTGAGCTTTCTCTTGCCTTTGATAACATGTTTGTAATTCTTTGTTGAAAACCAGACAGGGTGTATCAGATAATCCAGTAATAGGAACTAAGATATATAGGCCTTGAGCCTGAGGATTTATGTTAATCTGGCAAGGAGTTGATCTTTGTTCCTCAAGGACCAGAAATTTCCAGTTCCTCTAGTGTCCTTATTTTGTGTCCCATGTTGTCTTTGTGAATCCCTGGGAACAGCCCTCCACAGCCTGCAGCTCAGTTTGCAGATCTGAAAATTGCAATCCAGTGATCCTGGAGTTCTATTGGTATAGTGGGATTTTCTATGTCCTTCTAAATAATTTCAGTCTTTTGCAGGCCTGTGTCTCAGGGATGGACATCATAGATGCTTCTCTAGTGGTGCAGCATTATGTCCCTGCCCCCTTAGTCCTCTTCTTGACTGCAGATTTACCCATTTCCCTTGAAGCACTGACCCTTGAGCATTTTTCTCCCTTGGGGTGGATAGAAAACTAGAGAGGCTGGAATGAGGAGGGGTTTCCTTTCCCCAGCTGTGATAAGGTGTCAGCACTGAGTTTTGTCAAAGTCCTTTAATCTGGAGAGTAGGTCTGTTGTGAAGGAGACTAACTATTATCTTCCCTTTTTCCTACTAAAGCCCTAAGGGGCTCTTTCTTAGCTCCTCAGAGAAAGAACTTGGTAGAACCCCTGTAGTAAAAATCCATGGAAGTGTTCAGACCCTTCTGAGACTGTCTTGCTCTCGGGCTCTGTGCTGGTCTACACTCAGCCTCTAGGAAATTATGAAAGTAATCATTTAAACACTCCAACCAGGATGTGGCTTCCAGAGCTTCTAACCTAGGTAGGCATGCCTAAGCCGTGTGCACACATTGCTCTTTCTCACTGGAAGCATCTACCCTCCAGACTTCTGAGAGGTAGATTTTCTAGTGACCTCAGTTCCCTGATAGGTCTCAGAATAGTTCTTGATTTTTCATCTACCATTTTTCTTGTTACAAGATCAAGAATGACAACTTCCAATCTCTTTTTATGTCAGAGCGAAAGCTCGAAGTTCCTGTAATAAGCTTTTAACAATAGTTTATACTACTCTTTTTCTTTAAATATTTTTTGAAATCATACTTGAAAAATGGAATGGATGCTTCAGGAGGTAAGCATAACTTACCTAAAAACAAGTGCATATACACAGAGCCTTGTTCTTTAACAATAGCAAAATGAAAAATAATGCATTTAAAAGTGCAGACTTCAAGAATACAACAGATTGCCTTCTCCAAAATTATTTATCATCTTTACATGTAGGAGAGGCACTTCAATTAAAGGACATTTCTCTGATGTTTTTACTTGCTGTTTTTGCTCCCTTCTCTGGAGTACACATCCACTCTGAATTGTATCATAGTTCATGGTGTTTGAGTCTAGCTGCTCCATGAGATAGGATAAAATTGTACCTTTGTATTTCCTAGAGGTGCAAACACAAGGCTTTGCATATAATAAACATTTAATGAATGTTTTAAAACTCGAATTAAACCCAAAGACAAAAATGTATCATTTTGTTTTCACATAAGTAATATAATTTTACAAAATGTAAAATAATTAGCACCCTTTTCACCCTAAATTTATTATTCTTACTGTGTAGGATAAGTTCAATAAATGATTTAAGACTCATTAGCCTTGTTGTCAAAAATACCTAAAAATCTGACCCCAATTTTAGTTTCATAATTCTCAGTCAGCTTTATTTTTGTGCTAGGACAGTTTTCAGCTACAAAAACTTTGTTCATGTCTGATTACATTGTGATGTAACTTCTAATCATGTTAAGTATTTGTGTAACTGAGATGGATAAAATGACTTTGGCTTGGATGTGGTTTTTGTCATTTTCCCAGAAAATTCATGTGCAAAATTGTTAAATTGAAATAAGGTCACTATTAATTTTCTAGGTGGTCTAATATGACTCTTAGCCAATGTTATCCTCTGGACTCATCCATTAAACTCCTAAAACAAGGAAGCTGCCTCTCATCTGTCCATTGTGGGTATCACTGAACATATTTCTACGTGTCCTGGTTTAGCCAGAACTCACTGTTACATGTCCTAGGTTAGCCAGTGTCCTTCTCCAGCTTTAAGTTAAGCAAATACTGCTGAATTTCCTTTAGCAGAGTTTATGTTGGGTGTTATCTTTAGTCTTCCTATTGGTACCTGTCATTATGGAGGTTATGAATAGGTCATTCTTTTAAAGAACTAGTCTTATCAAAGTAGCATCCTAAAAGGGATTGAGTCAGGAAGAAGTTGTATCCTCTTATAGGACCTTGCCTCAGAAATCACACAATGCCACTTCTGTTGCACTCTTGGTCAAAGTAGTCACATTGTCCATCTAGGTTCAGATAAAGGAAATATGGGATCTCCCTCTTGATGGGAAAGTGACAAGGTCATAAGGTAAAAGAATACTTTTGATGGGAGATAATATTATGCCATCTTTGAAAAACACTGTCTGCACAGACTATACTCTGGCTACAAAAATTTATATTCTTCTAAGTATAAAATGCATTCATCCTCCCTCTCCTTATAAAACTTCTGGGTCTCATGCCCTTATAGTATCAGTTAAAAGTCTAGGGTCTTGTTATCTAAATCAAATCTAGGTGTGCAAGAGGCTTTACAGGTGGGGTTTCTCAAATACAACACTTTGAGTAATATTCCTCTGAATCCAAAGACCTGTCAGTTAAATGACAACTCCCGCCCCCATGCATCAGTAGAGGAAGTATAGCTCAACTCCTACCTACAGCCATTCCCTTTCAAGATGGGAAGAAACCCGAGACACAAAGAAGTCATTGTTCCATAGCAATTTAGCTACCTTTGGTATCTGTTACCTGTTCCTTCATAGTTGTTTACTTGCCTGAGAAATGTTCACCATGGCCTGGGGTCTATCTTCTGGGCTCTCAGCTTTGCCTTTTGGCTCACCTTTGATTTTCCACAAAAAAAGCGCAAGCACCTCTGTTTTCAGCTAAGTGAAGTTCCAACTTGCTTTCTCTGTATGCACGTTTGGGGCATACAAAGACTTGTCTTTCTTTTGTTCTTTCCTTTAGATCTTCATCATTTTTGGTCCATGATTATGCAATTCCTTTAGAAACTTTGCTAGCTCCCTATTAATCAATTTATAATTAATCAGCTTATAATAAAACAAAGTCTGCAAATCACAAGAACTTCTCTACCAGGCTCCTGATAAACCTCCTAGAAGACAATACCTTTAAGATTGATAAAAATCTGATTGTCTGGTGCTTTAGTCAACTTTTACACTGCTGTGACTAAAAGACATAACAGAGTGATTTTAAGAAAGAAAAATTTATTTGGGTGTTCATGGTTTCAGAGGTCTCAGTCCACAGGTAGCCAGGCTCTGGGTGAGACAGAATATTGATGGTGAAAGAGTGTGGCAGAGGAAGTGGCTCAGGTGATGATCAGAAAGCAGAGAGAGACTCCACTTGCCAGATACAAAATATATACCCCCAAAGGCACACCTCTAATGACCCACCTCCTCCACCACAACCTACCTACCTTCAGTTACCACTCAGTTAATCCCTATCATGGGATTAATTAACTGATTGGGTTAAGATTCTCATACCCCAATAATTTTACTTCTAAGCTTTCTTGCATTGTCTCACACATGAGTTTTGGACACTTCACATCAAAACCATAACATCTACCAGAGAATTTATAATGACCAAGGTATTTACTGGATAAGTGCATGGCCAGGTGAATCAATGAATACATTTTCCAGTTTGTGTTTTGTGAAATTGGAGTTGTAGGATTGTGGAAACCATGACCAAGAAAGAATATCATTTATCTATTTATAAACTTTGGTTGTCAGCTAGAACTTTAGGAACTGTTGGATTATAAGCCTTATTAATTTGTACTCATACGTGACTAAAAAAAGGCATACCCTTTAAAGAAAAACATTCAAAATAGTAGTATGACTATAGCTACCTATAACTAGAAAGAACCCCATAAGCAATTAAAAGGCAGTTTTAACATAATTCTGTTTTATGTTAACTTTTGTTAACAGCTTATCATCATATTAAACTAACATCTAAATTAAATCATACTTTTTCTCCATCATCAATAGTCTTTAGCTTCTGAGTAAAGTGACGTTTGTCCACTAACCTTAGAAATTGTCTTTCTCATTTTAGGCTGCCATAACAAAATATCTGCTGGATGGCTTAAACAACTAAAATTTATTTCTCATAGTTATAGAGTCTCAGAAGTCCAAATCAAGATGATGGCTAAGGAAATTTTGCTCTGAGGCTCTCTGTCTTGGTTATGTCACATGATGTGTTTATGTATATACAGAAAGAGGGAGACAGAAAGGTCTCTGGTGTGTCCTTTTATAAATCACTAAACCCATCATGAAGGTCCAATCCTCATGACCTCATCTAATCCAGGTTACCTCCCAATTACCCCTTGTCAGAGCACAATTACACTGAGGTTAGGGCAGGCACAAACATTCTGTCCACAATATTCTGCTACTGATCCCCCAAAATTTATCTTCTTCTCACATGCAAAATATATTCATTCTATTCCAACAAGTTCACAGTTCTTAACTCGTTCCAGAATCAACTCTAACACACAAAGTTTCATGTAAATGCCATCTAAATCAGATATGGATGAGACATGAAGTATGATTCATCCTGAGGCAAGATCCTCTCCAGTTGTGAACATACAAAACCATAAAAGCTGTGTGTTTCTGAGACACATGATGAAATAAGAACACCACAGATATTCGCATGCTAAAAGGGAAAAATAGGAAAGGAGAGGGTGATGGAATCCAAAACTTAGCAAGGCAGATTTTATTAGGTCCTCAGACAAAAAAAAAAAAAAAAAAAAAGACTTCCTGCCTTCCAGATCACTGAGGTAGCAGTCTCACCTTCTACACACAAGGAGGCAGAGCTTCTTTTATCTCACATTGTGTTATTGGTGACTTAAGTGGGATTTTGTTCTCAGTCTTGAAATTCTGTACTTAATAGAGAATATGCTAGGCACAGTTTCTTTACCATCGTGGGAATTTATTGGAAATACATCTGAAAAATTTTATTATGCCTATATTTTGGTAGAGTTCAAAACAACCAACGTCATGTCAAATGACTAGGAAAAAGTAAATATCACTTTGAGACATTGTTTTCCATGGATTTATACAAAATAGTACACTTTAGGAGTGCTTTGGAAAATTATACAGTTCTGCTTGCTGGAAGCAACCACCCTAAGGTGCAATGCCTCATGCCTCAGGTATTAAAATGCCTGTAGTTTGAAACAGTTTTTCACCCTAGCACTCTCTTGGTCCTGTGAATTGTAACAATAGAATCATGGTTTTGAGTGAATGCTAGTTATCTCTAAACAGCATTGGTGAAAATGCCAATATTCCTCTCAGGACCATTTGACATGGAGATTACAATACAATGTTAAATGCTCATCACCAAAAGCAAACGTGTTCTTATTTTGACATTTTTGCCAAACCTGACTCTGAACTTTTATTAGCAGCACTGATAGCTTATCCCCACCCTCTCCCATCATAATCACAGGCTTTCTCTATGCCTCACTGGATTCTATTAAAATTGATCTTAATCAAAACATAAAGTTTAAGACCATGTGAAAAAAATCAGTCTCCATAAAGCATAAATCTTAAACTAGCATTTTCCCAGAGGAGCCCAGAGAAGAACACCTCCCTAAATGTCAGAGAGGTAAATCTGAGTACCTAATAGTATTTGTGACACATTGAATTGTAGAGCATAGTAAGTTCATTTTGCATATTTGGGCAAGAGAGATAACTACTTAACTTAGTTAATGTCAAGTTCCTATTTCTAATTAGCATAATTTGTTTAGGAAAATAAAAACAAATTAATGAGCTATAGAAATATTATAGACATTTTTTAAGATTGACTATTCCAAATTTTTCTAAACTTTTTTCTGTATTTCTGATCCTGCAAAATTGATAAAAATTCCTATGCAATTTTCAAGTATGCTTAAACTTTAATGTTATCAATTCTCTGAAAACAAGAAATATTTATCTCTCTCCAATTATGTTCTGTTTCATACAAAAGTATACTTGAATTTTAATATATTTTGTAATTTTTCCTAAATTGGCACATTTGTTCTCAAATATAATCATGTTACTCAAGCATATTTAGAAACTTAAGACAGAAAAGGATGATAAAAGGGAAAGACTGACCCCCACCCCCCGCGCCTGCCAGGTAGGCGGAACTGTGACCACCAACAGAAAAGGCCCAGTGGCCCGTGGAGGGGCAGAGCTGCCAACCACTCCTGCAAGGTAGGCGGGCCTGCGACCCACCGGCAGAACAGGCGCAGCGGCCTGCTGAGAGGTAGAGCCGCCCCCTCCCCCTGTGACCACCCACAGAACAGGCCCAGTGGCCTGCTGAGGGGCAGAGCTGCCCCCTACCCCACCCCCCCAGCGCCTGCCAGGTAGGCGGAACTGTGACCACCGACAGAAAAGGCCCAGTGGCCCGCGGAGGGGCAGAGCTGCCAACCACTCCTGCAAGGTAGGCGGGCCTGCGACCCACCAGCAGAACAGGAGCAGCGGCCTGCTGAGAGGCAGAGCGCCCCCCCCCGCACCTGCAAGGTAGGCGGAACTGTGACCACCAACAGAACAGGCCAGACCTGCAACCGACAGACAGAAAAGGCCCAGTGGCCTGCGGAAGGGTAGAGCCGCCCCCGCCCGCGCCTGCAAGGTAGGCAGAACTGCGACCACCGACAGAACAAGCCTAGCGGCCCGCAGAGGGACAGAGCCGCCGCCCGCAACTGCAATGTAGGCGGACCTGCTACCGACCGGCAGAACAGGCCCAGCGGCCTGCCGACGTGGTAGGCACATTGCCCCAATTGGAGGAGGGGCAGAGCCGCCGCCCGCGCCTGCGAGGGAGACTTTGCAACAATACAAGACCAATATAAATATATAGGGGGAAAATTCAATAGCACAACAGTTTCACCAAGCAGAAAGAAACGCGAACAGTATGAAGAGACATGGAAAGAAAGGACCACAAGCAATGCAGGTCAACTCAATGTTAGAAGAGGTAATAGCTGCAGCTGATGGAATGTCAGATAAAGAATTCAGGATATACATGCTTCAGATGATCTGGAGTCTCAAGGAAGACATCAGACAGCAAAATCAGACAATGAAAGATCACTTCAACAATGAATTACATAAACAAATCCAAGAAGCAAAAGATCAACTATACAGGGAGATAGAGGTTATAAAAAACAAACAAACAGAAATCCTAGAAATGCAGAAAGCAATAAACCACCTTAAAAACTCAATTGAGAATACTACCACCAGAGTAGAACACTTAGAAGATAGAACATCAGACAATGAAGATAAAGTATTTCAACTTGAAAAGAACATAGACGGCTCAGCAAGACTGTTAAGAAACCATGAGCAGAACATCCAAGAAATATGGGATAACATCAAGAGACCAAATTTAAGAGTCATTGGGATACAGGAATGGACAGAGTTTCAAACCAAAGGAATGAGCAATCTATTCAATGAAATAATATGAGAAAACTTCCCAGACTTGAAGAATGAGACAGAATCCCAAATCCTAGAAGCCTACAGGACGCCGAATGTGCAAAATCATAAGAGATCCACACCTAGACACATTATAATGAAGATGCCCAACATACAGAATAAGGAGAGAATTTTAAAAGCTACAAGAGAAAGGAAGCAGATTACATTTAGGGGTAAGCCAATCAGGATAACAGCTGATCTTTCAACAGAGACTCTGAAAGCTAGAAGATCCTGGAATAACATATTTCAAACACTGAAAGAAAATGGGTTCCAACCAAGAATTGTGTTTCCAGCGAAATTAAGCTTCAGGATGGAAGATGAAATTAAAACCTTCCACGACAAACAAAAGTTAAAAGAATTTGCAGCTAGAAAACCATCTCTTCAAAACATCCTCGGCAAAACATTACAGGAAGAGGAAATGGAAAATAACAATGAAAACCAACAGTGGGAGGTAGGACAGTAAAGGGGGGAAAATAATCAAAGAGGAAAACAAACCATGTTTAGTAACATAAATAAACAAATATGGCTGGAAGAACAACCCATATCTCAATAATAACCCTAAATGTTAATGGCTTAAACTCACCAATTAAGAGACACAGGCTAGTAGAATGGATCACAAAACAAGACCCAACAATATACTGCCTACAGGAGACGCATTTGATAGGAAAAGACATACATAGGCTGAAGGTGAAAGGTTGGGAAAAATCATATCACTCATATGGACTTCGGAAACAAGCAGGTGTGTCCATACTAATATCAAATAAAATAGATTTCAAGCCAAAGTTAATCAAAAGGGATAAAGAGGGACACTACATACTGCTCAAGGGAACCATACACCAACAAGACATAACAATCATAAATATATATGCCCCTAACAATGGTGCAGCTATGTTCATCAAACAAACCCTTCTCAAGTTCAAGAGTCTAATAGACCACCATACAATAATCATGGGAGACTTCAACACACCTCTCTCGCCACTGGACAGATCTTCCAAACAAAAGTTGAATAAGGAAACTATAGAACTCAATAACACAATTAATAACCTAGACTTAATTGACATATATAGAATATACTACCCAACATCAAGCAGTTACACTTTTTTCTCAGCAGCACATGGATCCTTCTCAAAAATAGATCACATATTATGTCACAGGGCAACTCTTAGACAATACAAAGGAGTAGAGATATTACCATGCATCTTATCTGATCATAATGGAATGAAACTGAAAATCAACGATAAAAGAAGGAAGGAAAAAGCATACATCACTTGGAGAATGAACAATAGGTTATTGAATGATCAATGGGTTATAGAAGACATCAAGGAGGAAATTAAAAAATTCTTAGAGATAAATGAAAACACAGACACAACATATTGGAATCTATGGGACACATTGAAAGCAGTTCTAAGAGAAAAATTCATTGCGTGGAGTTCATTCCTTAAAAAAAGAAAAAACCAACAAATAAATGATCTCATACTTCATCTCAAAATCCTAGAAAAAGAAGAGCAAAACAACAGCAAAAGAAGTAGAGGGCAAGAAATAATGAAAATCAGAGCTGAAATTAATGAAATCGAAACAAAAGAAACAATTGAAAAAACTAAAAGTTGGTTCTTTGAAAAAATAAACAAAATCGACAGACCCTTAGCCATGCTAGCGAAGAGAAGAAGAGAGAGAACTCAAATTACTAGCATACAAGATGAAAAAGGCAATATCACAACAGACACTTCAGAAATACAGAAGATAATCAAAAACTATTTTGAATCCTTATACTCCAATAAATTAGAAGATAGTGAAGGCATAGATAAATTTCTTAAGTCATATGATCTGCCCAGATTGAGTCAGGAAGATATAGACAACCTAAACAGACCAATATCAATTGAGGAAATAGAAGAAACCAACAAAAGACTACCAACTAAGAAAAGCCCAGGACCGGATGGGTATACAGCAGTTTTACAAAACCTTTAAAGAGGAACTAATACCAATACTTTTCAAGCTACTTCAGGAAATCGAAAAAGAGGGAGAACTTCCAAATTCATTCTACGAGGCCAACATCACCCTGATACCTAAACCAGACAAAGACACTTCAAAGAAAGAAAACTACAGACCAATATCTCTAATGAACCTAGATGCAAAAATCCTCAATAAAATTCTGGCCACTCGGATACAAAAACATATCAAAAAAATTGTGCACCATGATCAAGTAGGATTCATCCCTGGGATGCAAGGCTGGTTCAATATACGGAAATCAATAAATGTTACTCACCACATCAATAGACTTAAAAATAAGAACCATATGATCATCTCGATAGATGCGGAAAAAGCATTTGACAAAGTACAGCATCCCTTTATGTTCAAAACTCTAGAAAAACTAGGGATAACAGGAACATACCTCAACATTGTAAAAGCAATCTATGCTAAGGCTCAGGCTAGCATCATTCTGAATGGAGAAAAATTGAAGGCATTCCCTCTAAAATCTGGAACAAGACAGGGATGCCCTCTCTCACCACTTCTGTTCAACATAGTTCTCGAAACACTGGCCAGAGCAATTAGACAGACGAAAGAAATTAAAGGCATCAAAATAGGAAAAGAAGAACTTAAATTATCACTATTTGCAGATGACATGATTCTATACCTAGCAGACCCAAAAGGTTCTACAAACAAACTATTAGAGCTAATAAATGAATTCAGCAAAGTGGCAGGATATAAAATCAACACGCATAAATCAAAGGCATTTCTGTATATCAGCGACAAATCCTCTGAAATGGAAATGAGGACAACCACTCCATTCACAATATCTTCAAAAAAAAATAAAATACTTGGGAATCAACCTAACAAAAGAGGTGAAAGACTTATACAATGAAAACTACAGAACCTTAAAGAGAGAAATAGAAGAAGATCTTAGAAGATGGAAAAATATACCCTGTTCATGGATAGGCAGAACTAACATCATCAAAATGGCGATATTACCAAAAGTTCTCTATAGGTTTAATGCAATGCCAATCAAAATCCCAACGGCATTTCTTGTAGAAATAGAGAAAGCAATCATGAAATTCATATGGAAAAATAAAAGACCCAGAATAGCAAAAACAATGCTAAGCAGAAAGTGTGAATCAGGCGGTATAGCGATACCAGACTTCAAACTATACTACAGAGCAATAGTAACAAAAACCGCATGGTACTGGTACCAAAACAGGCGGGTGGACCAATGGTACAGAATAGAGGACACAGAAACCAATCCACAAAACTACACCTATCTTATATTTGATAAAGGGGCTAAAAGCATGCAATGGAGGAAGGATAGCATCTTCAACAAATGGTGCTGGGAAAACTGGAAATCCATATGCAACAAAATGAAACTGAATCCCTTTCTCTCGCCATGCACAAAAGTTAATTCAAAATGGATCAAGGAGCTTGATATCAAATCAGAGACATGCCGTCTGATAGAAGAAAAAGTTGGCTACGATCTACATACTGTGGGGTCGGGCTCCAAATTCCTCAATAGGACACCCATAGCACAAAAGTTAATAACTAGAATCAACAAATGGGACTTACTCAAACTAAAAAATTTTTTTCTCAGCAAAAGAAACAATAAGAGAGGTAAATATGGAGCCTACATCCTGGGAACAAATCTTTACTCCTCACACTTCAGATAGAGCCCTAATATCCAGAGTATACAAAGAACTCAAAAAATTAGACAATAAAATAACAAACAACCCAATCAACAAATGGGCCAAGGACCTGAACAGACACTTCTCAGAGAAGGACATACAATCAATCAACAAGTACATGAAAAAATGCTCACCATCTCTAGCAGTCAGAGAAATGCAAATCAATACCACCCTAAGATACCATCTCACTCCAGTTAGATTGGCAGCCATTATGAAGTCAAACAACAACAAGTGCTGGCGAGGATGTGGGGAAAAGGGTACACTTGTACATTGCTGGTGGGATTGCAAATTGGTGCAGCCAATTTGGAAAGCAGTATGGAGATTTCTTGGAAAGCTGGGAATGGAGCCACCATTTGACCCAGCTATTCCCCTTCTCGGTCTCTTCCCTAAAGACCTAAAAAGAGCATGCTACAGGGACACTGCTACATCGATGTTCATAGCAGCACAATTCACAATAGCAAGACTGTGGAACCAACCCAGATGCCCTTCAATAGACGAATGGATAAAAAAAAAATGTGGCATTTATACACAATGGAGTATTACTCTGCATTAAAAAATGACAAAATCATAGAATTTGCAGGGAAATGGATGGCATTAGAGCAGATTATGCTAAGTGAAGCTAGCCAATCCCTAAAAAACAAATGCCAAATGTCTTCTTTGATATAAGGAGAGTAACTAAGAACAGAGTAGGGATGAAGAGCATGAGAAGAAGATTAACATTAAACAGGGATGAGAGGTGGGAGGGAAAGGGAGAGTGAAGGGAAATTGCATGGAAATGGAAGGAGACCCTCAGGGTTATACAAAAGTACATACAAGAGGAAGTGAGGGGAAAGGGAAAAATAATACAAGGGGGACAAATGAATGACAGTAGAGGGGGCAGAGAGAGAAGAGGGGAGGGGAGGGGAGGGGAGGGGAGGGGAGGGGGGATAGTAGAGGATGGGAAAGGCAGCAGAACACAACAGACACTAGTATGGCAATATGTAAATCAATGGATGTGTAACTGATGTGATTCTGCAATCTGTATATGGGGTAAAAATGGGAGCTCATAACCCACTTGAATCAAAGTGTGAAATATGATATAACAAGAACTATGTAATGTTTTGAACAACCAACAATAAAAAATTTTAAAAAAAAGGAAAGACTGAAAGTGGCTCAACCTCTCATTTTAAATTATATCACATTTGCTTTTCTGTAACATAAGACAAAAGAAGATAAAAACATAAGTTACATGATAATAACCATTACACTCATGTTCTACTTACTGACATTTTAGCAACACTTAATTTAAAAATTTATTTATTTATTTTAGGCTTGAACCCAGGCACTCTACCACTGAGCTGCATCCCCAGTCCTTTATACATTTTATTTTGTGACAGCATCTCACTAAGTTGCCCAGGCTGACCTTAAACTTGCCATCCTCCTGTATCAACATCCTAAGTAGCTGGGATTACAGGCATGGGGCACTCTGCCCAGCAAACATTATTTAATTTTACAACCAATGGTATTTAAAGTATGTCATTGGGCTTTGACAAAAAAGTTAATGCTTTTTTATTAGTTGACTTTTAAATAATATTAGATTTCATAAATGGTTTCCTTAGTTTCACTACTTTTTAATCCTTTTAAAATTAAAAACACATTTCTTTACAAAATAAAATTTTCAAATCCAGTTTGTTTCCCTCTATTTAAATTATAATACTAAGTTATTATAGACACTAATTCTGTGAATGACCCAATCTTCAAGCCATTCCCTTTCTCTTACCTAAGTAACAGCTACCATCATGTCTATATTATATAAGTTGACCATGATTCCATTCTTCTTGCTAATGATCACTTTAGAAATGAACATGTTATATAATTGTAAATAACAAAATATTTGGGCTGGGCTTTTGTAGAACATCTTGGAAAGTAGTACTTGAAGAGATGACTCTTGTCCAGACCATTTTTATGGTTGGATGAGCTATCTAGAGCTGTTATAGCAATGTACACTTGAGACAAGATAAAGTCATAGCATGGAATAAGGCACATTCAAAAGAATTTGGAAACCCCTACTTATATATTTTCAGTTTACAGTAGTGCAAGTTAGTTTTCCTTGTCACTTAAACCCAACATGGTAACTAAAACCTCAACCATCCTTTAAAACAATTAGACAACAATGTACAATACTTAAATGCATTCAGACAAGATTCATCACTTTCATAGATCAGGAATATTGCCTAAAACAAAATTTTTCTTTGCTTCTAGCTTAATTTTTGTTTAAATGCTACACATCACAATAATGATTTTTTTACAGTAAAAAATTTACAGGTAAAATTGTATTACAAGTAATGTTATTTGGCTTTCACAAAATGGTAATTGAGCAGTAAGCAAACAAAAATAAAAGCCCAGAAGGTTACTGACTTTTTAAATCTAAACATAAAGAAAAACTCATTGAACTTTAAACACAAAAGAAATGTCTAGTCCCTTGGGGTGACTACACTCCTGTGTGGATGCCTTTTGTACAGTTTATGGCTTACTGATGCAGATAATACCTTAGCAGGCCTGTACTACTGTGAATTCGGTAATTTTTTAAAGAAGATATAATCATACCGATGTCTCAGAGTAAATAAAAGCACTATGAAAAACACTTTTTCACCAGTGAGCCTATAATCAAGATATTTTGTGTCCGTAGACTATGCTTATATTAAATGTTAGCAATGTAGATAAGATCAAATTAGGATCTTTGCTAAAACAGCTGAATTAAGGTAAGATAATAGAAAGTCAAAATTAATAGGCTTATCCTTTTTCAAAAGTTTGACACAGAAGAAATCATTTTGCATTATTTTCATGTTTTAATTTTCTGCAGTTTCTCTGCCATGCTCTGGTACTTAACATAACCTTCACCTTTTAAATACTGATTTCAAAGCCAGGCCTGTAGTTAAAAATAGCATGAAATGATACACTGTATTATTAAAAAAAAGAAAAAAAATCAATAAGAGGAGGGCAAAACAACAAAGACTGCCATCTACTGAACAGGAATCTTTTGAAGAATTGTCTAAAGGTGTAACCCATAGAGAAACAAACATTTCAGAAAAACATCATTTAAATGCCTAGAAGTCTCTATTGAAATGGGAGAGACTCAGGGACTTCTAATCTCAGAGTATGTAAGAAAGAGTTGCTGAGATATCTATCATCATGATTAATTAAGGAACTATATTTGAAGTCACTAGGCCAGGTGACATTTGTTTCTTTCTGCATGTGTTAGCAGCTGGCAACAGCAGTCTTTGTATATAGGTTAAGCCAGCAGGAGTGAGGGTGAAGAGGTAGGGCCAGGTATAAGGTGACTTCTGACAAGGGGAAGAATCGGAAACACACATACACTTTCATAACCCAGGGTCTGCCATTGACAACTGAAGGAAACATTTCTGAAAACAATATATTTACATCCACTAGGAGCTAGGAGTCAAAATACAGTAAATAGATGTGTAACAGCTTTCCACAACTATCACTGTGAGGTGGAAGGAGCAAGCCCACAAAACAGAATCTTTAACCCTGGCAGGAAATCAAATCCTGTGGTGAAATTTTAAATCATGAGGGATAAAAATAAAGCATGAAACATTTCAGGTGATGAATTAAAAATTCATATTAGTATCAGACATCTTTATTATCAATGCTGGATCCCAGAACACAACAGAGCAACATCTTCAAAATGCTAACAACAACAACAACCAAAAAACAAGTCTTTGAACAGTAATCCTATACCCAAGGTAACATACAAATGGAAGGTAAAAATAAGAAGTTTAGCACACCCAGACACTGGAGGAAGGTGGAGGTGGGGGCATGGGAAAAATGGAGAAACTGATTGGGTAATGGGGATAGAAGAAAGGGCGGGAGTATGGCGGCAGGAAAGATGGTAGAATGAGGGGGACATGGTACCCTATGTATATGTATGACTGCCCTTATGGTGCACCAGAGAAATGAAAAGTTGTGCTGCCATTGTGTACAATGAATCAAAATGTATTCTGCTCTCATATACACCTAATTAGAAAAAAATAAATTTAAAGAAATCTCTTGAGACTATTGGATTAGAGATTAAAAAAGGCATGAAATACAAAAAGAATTGATCTTAAAAAATAAAACTCATGCACCATGTATATTTAAATTTAATCATTGATGAATAATGTAGGGGGAAAAAGTTAAATGGGGAAAAAATTCCATATGATCGGAATAAGGAGAAGAAGGGATAGGATGGAAGGAAAAGTAAATGTATATGAAAACTTGCCATATCCTTCCTTTATTAAAACTGTATTAATATCTTCTGTGGAATCTCAGGATGGCTTTCTGTTGTCTAACCTTATGAAATTATTGCACGTGGTCACACATTTCCAAATCTAGTTCAATAGGTGATTCCATAGAAAAGTAAAAATTACAAAAAAAAAAAAAAATCACAAGAGAAATAAGATATCTGTTATCCCAGGGGACTTAGGGGCAAATGAAGAGACAGATAAAAATTCATCACTAAAATAGAGATTGAGTTGAAGTTGTTGTATCATATCATAAAATATTCCTTTGTTATATAATCTACTTCAGAGAATAAGGATTGAAAAAGATAGAAAAATTGGGGGTCTTACTTTGATTCCTAAAGCAAATAGAAATTGTGTGTGTGTACGCACTGCCTTTAGTTTTAGGTAGAAATATAAAAATTAGAAATTATTACCAATAAAAAAGAATTTCAAGACATTTAACATGAGAAACTGCTCCAGTTTGGATCTTGAATGTCCTCCAAAGATCCCATGTTGACGGCTCAGTCTCCAGTTCATGGCACTATTGGGAAGTATGGAACATTTAGAGGTAGGATCTAAGGAAGGAAGCTAGGTCACTAGGTGTGTGCCATTGAATGGGGATTTTAGAATCTTGGCCCCTTCTCTTCCTTGGTCTTTGCTACCCAATGACTATGAAGTAAACATGCCTCTTCCACCACCTGGTCCTTCCATGATGTATTGTACCACCACAGATCAAGGCAATATGGCCAAGCATCCATAGACAGAAAATTCTGAGATTGTGAGCCAAAATAAATATTTCCTCCTTTTAAGTTGGTTATTTCAGGTATTTTGTCACCATGATAGAAGTTGACTAACAGAAAATAAGTAACTCACTGTATTAAGAGACTTGAAGGAAAGCCCATTATTTTCTCAATAGGTGCAGAAAATCATTGGTTTATGAGAAACATTACAATTTTAAAAGAAAAATACAATATTATGATTGAGAGGAAAATGCCATTATATATAGTTATTTCTCAGCACTTTCTGCATTTAGGGCAGTGAAAAAAAATTAAGAGAATAAAAACAAGTATAAATATTACAAAAAGATATATTTTAGATGCAACTAGTTTCTCCCTTAAAACATGCAAGAAATGAAATGAAGATAGTTTAAGATAAAAGGGAGATATTGTATGACTGAAAAGATAAATCCTTTTGCATGGAGTCTTGTACAGAGATTATATATTTTTAAAAATAGCAATAACAAATCAGATCCCTACTTTGTACCTCTTAGAGACAGTTATATCATAAACAAAGCTAAAAGTGACAAACTTAAAAACATTTGCAAAATATTTAACATCACACAGAAAACACAGTGAAAACCAACCTTAAAAATAGACAAAAGCAAGCCGAAGAAAATAGTTAGGGGCTATGTCTGGGTAAATCACAGAGAAAAATTTAAAATAGCCAACAAATATGTAACAATGACAAATATAACATTTTTCATTGTCCCCAAGTTTTCAGAGAAACTCATTTAACTAAGGGAAAACAATAAACATTAAGTATTGCTCATTCTAAACAAATTGCTATGAAGAGATTTGCAAAAGAAACAGCCAAATATATGTTCCACTATCAGTATGCAAGCACCTGTCTCAAATCTAGATGAGAAGTTGAATTTGAAGAGGACTTAAGGAAATTTTTGCAGGAGAGTATTTTAGGTATTCCTCACTGAAGAAGAAGGGGGATGCCTCATATAGTGTGGGGTCTTCGATTAATGCATGAAACCCTTGCAGAAGAAAATCAGACTGGGAGTATTTTACAAAAGAATCAAGATACTTTTAATTAGGTCAGATTAACCTGCAGCAGACCATTGCTTCAGCAAGAATAACTGGAAGACCCTGGCATGGTGGCTAATGCCTGTAATCCCAGAAACTCAAGAAGCTGAGATAAAAAGATAACAAGTCCTAGTCCAGCCTCAGAAAATTAGTGAGGTAGTGAGGCCCTGAGCAACTTAGGGAGACCCTGTATCAAAAAATAAATAAGTAAATAGAACTGGGGATGTAGTTCAGGTGTTGTGCACCTTTGGGTTCAATCCCCAGTACAAAAATCAAAGAGAATAACTAAACAGCTGAATTAAATACAAAAATCATCTGATTAAAGGCATCAGAGAATTAAAGTCAGTATAGGTGAGAAGGACTAAAAGGCCAGTCAGCAGAAAATCTTTTCAGAGCTCTTGGAAATGATACAGAGCAAGAGGAACCCAAATGTAGTCTAGGGATATCAATAAATCAGAACATGAGTGTCTACAATCAGGAGCAAAGGCAAATGTGATAGAGGAAACTCCTCCATCAGCTCATTATCTCTCAAGAACCGACGATCCTTAGGCAGCTCAGGCTAAGAGAAGCTGAGCAAAGAGCAGCTGCTAATGGTTGAGAAAATAAGCAGATTGATTGGCAGCCTCAGAAAGTAGGAGACCCTTGAGAATTTCAGGTTTCAGTGTGGACAAACTAAAGATGACTATAAGAGTAAAAGCAATCTTGAAATAGAATAGTTAACAGTCCAAAAACAAACTTGATATATATGTTATCACTGCATGAATTAATGAGATTCTCTGCTGTAACCACCTAGAAGAAAATTTTAAAAATCTTCAATGGAATGTGACATAATTTAGACTTTAACTATTATTAATTGAATACTCCTGGTAGTCAATCACAAAAAAATAAACCTATCACAAGGAAAAACAGATAAAGAGAAGATCTTCAGGTGATTCAAATATTTCACTTATCAAAAATAGATTTTCTGAATTATTAATGTCTTCAAGAAAACCAACAGCAACACAAAAATATTAAGAAGATAAAGAACTCTAAAAGAAAATGAGTTGTATGGAAATGAAAATGCTTGATAGAAATGAAAAATATAATTAATAGCATTAATTGACATCTACAAAGATAATTAATGCTCTAAAAAATAGACAATGGGGAATATGTAGATTGAGTACAAAAAGGAAAAGTATGGAAATACAGAAGTTAAAGATCTTAAAATCATGAGACAGGTTGAAAGGGTCAAATAATAATATGAATCTCAACATAGGACAGAAAGATTTTAGATGTAAAATTCAGAAAACAATAGCTAAGAATTTTCAACATTGTTGAAAGATATGAAGCCACAGATTAAAGGTGCATCACAAAGAAAATCATATTAAGCACATCATGTAAAACTAACACATCCAAGGAAACATACAAGAAAAAAAAATTTACCTTAAATAGCTTTATATACGTACTTACTAAAAGAAAGATAAAGGCCAGAAAACAATAAAACTTTGTTAAAAGCTGAATTAGAGGAAAATAAAAATATTTCCATTAAAGGGACAGTTTTGTTTTGTTTTCCCAACTAGTCAAACAAAAGAAGAATGAAGGAGCAGGAAGAAGAGGAGGAGGAGGGGGAGGGGTAGGAAAGATGGAAAGGACTTCTTTGGGAAGGAGAAAAAATGATATTTGATAAAGCATGGAAAACTCAGGAAATAACAACATAATTGTCTAAAAAAATTGCAAATGTGTGGATAACTACATATTAATATAGATTCTTAAAATGATACATAGTGATTCAAAATAAATGAAACCAAAAGCACAGAAGCCAAGAATTTGAATGAAATTAAAGTGTTTAAGATGTTTGCATTATTCAGAACCTGTAATACATAGTAATTTACATAAGATTTAAAGAAGCCCAGTTTGTTTGTTGCAACCTCAAAGGTAACAAATAAAAATTCTGTAGTAATAGAGTATAACATTAAAAACAATAATAGAAGAGGAAAATGGAATAACAAATACATTTGAGTAACACAAAAGATGGAAAGGAAAGAAGAGAAACAGAAAAGCTGGATTCTTTTTAAACAGAGAGATTAAAATTCAATACATGTGCAATTTTATTAAATAATGATACTCTAAATATATTTTTGAAAGACAAGAATGGTAAGTCTATATTAAAAATATAACCACATGATATTTCAAAAATATGCATGTTAAATATAGCACATACATAGAAGATGGAAAGCTAAAGTTCGGAGAAAAGATGTGTGCCACAAACATTTACCAAAAGAGAGTAGTTGGCCCTATATTTAGTGAAAGAAAGTAATGTCAAGGTCAAAAGCATTATAAGAGATAAACAAGCAAAGCTGTATGTTAACAGTGTTTGCTGTGGGGTCGTGGCACGGGGAACAAAGTAGTCTGCGTTGTGAATGCAAGGATATATTCACTTTAGGAAAAATTATGAAGTTGCACCCTGTTTTAGTCAGCCTTTTCACTGCTCTGACCAAAGCATCTGACTGGAACAATTACAGAGGAGGAAAAGTTTATTTGAGGGCTCACAGTTTCAGAGGTCTTAGTCCATAGAAGGCTGACTCCATTTCTCCAGGCTCAAGATGAGGCTGAATATCATGGCAGATTGTGTGGCAGACAGAAGCAGCTCACATCATGGGTATCAAGAAGCAGAGAGAGAGACTCCACTTGTCAGATACAAATATATACACCAAAGCCATGCCTCCATTCCCACCTCCTCCAGCCACACCCTACCACTTTAGTTAATGCCATTAGGGATTAATTTACTGATTAGGTTAAGGCTCTAACCCAATAATTTCTCCTCCAAAACTTCTTGCATTGTCTCACATGTGAGATTTTGGAGGACACCTAACATCCAAACCATAACATACCCTTATTGCATGTACTTTTCAGTCCATGTGCTTTATGCCTTACTAAAATGCTTTAACATAGTCGTAGATGAAATATTACTTTAAAAGGGACTTCTACACCTCAAAACCACCTGAAGATGAGTAAAAAGACTGTAACAGAGGTGTGGACCTCTGGAATCCCATGGCCCACAGAAGGTTATCTCCGAGTTCAGAAAGCTGAAGTGGAATTTCTTCCCAGAGAAACAGCAGGAATATTTTAAAAAGCCCCCCACAGAGAAAAAGTTTTAAAGACACAATTATTTTATATTTGTTGCCAAGAGGACTCTACCAGAGATTAAAACTCTACCAAGACCATAGCATTGTGTCCTTTTTTCCTAATCCTTTTCTCACTAAACTGAACCCTTAAAGTGTTAGAAAAGTAGGTTGACAGTAGGGGTAGAAAGAGTAATGAGGAAGGGAATGCACACACTGTGCCCCTCTTCACCACAGAAGATGTCTAGCTGGGAGAGGGGAAGAGTTTAAACCTGAACAACAAGCATTAGTGTTGATCTTATATGTCATATAGTTTCTGAAACCACTGAGATGAAAATGTTCTGAAAACGGAAATGACCCAGAAAAATCTATGGAGCCTGGCCCTGATTTCATCTAGGGGCAGGACAGAATGAATCCAGAAGCTAAATTTGAGGGGTTAGCAGGGGGGAGAAAAAGAGTGTATTTGATTCCTGCATCACATCATAGTAACTGCAGTTCATTTAACAAACGTTTTATATGTGCAAAGATGGAGTTATGTGAAGAATTCAGGGAAAATGCAAATTAATGCGTTGACATCATTTTCACACTTCATATTGGCAAAATTAAAAAAAAAAACTGCTAAAGTCCATTTTTGTAAGAATAAAGGGAAATTAGAAGGCTCCCACAGTTTTGATAGGAAAGTCAAGTGTTGACATGTTTGGGGGTGGCCTTTTGGCATTTTTAATACATTATGATTGCAAACCATTTGACTCCATATTTTCAACCCCAGAAATGTATCTTTAAAAAATTATCACATGTGGGGAAAAAATTAACTACAGAGAAATTTTTAAAAGCTATAGCCTGGATGGCTGGTACGTAGCTCTGTTGTAAAGTGATTCCCTACCAACAGCACTAAAAAGAAAAAAAAATGAAGTTTATATACCCTGGAAAATATCTACATTTTATCATCAGAATATATACAATGAGTCATTAAAGAGAATGATATATACAGAGATGTAGACATGTGATATACATTGATACACATGTAGATATATAGATAGATGATATAAATATACAGATGTAATCACAAAGATATATAGAGATGTAAGATGGAAACTGAGATATACAGCACTTCAAAACTAGTTTTGTTAACTTAAAAAAACAAAATAAAAATACAAATTTAGACAGTATAAAATGTAAACTCCATGAAATAAGAGGCAATCCAGAGAGTGCCTGGGACATGATAGACATTCCATAAAGATGGTTGAATAAACACTTAAATCCATTCACGCAGATAAAATAGAGGGATCTTTAAATATTTCACATTATACATTCTGTATTGTGGAAATTATTGAAATAAAATACTGAATCAGTAGTGTCCAAAGTAAAATAAAATTTAAAACTTAAATATATATGCTTCACATATACTAGTTGTGACAATTTCTAGCTTATTCAACTACTAATCTACTAGCATCTCTAAACATCTATATAAAAGAAAGGTAATGAAATACAATTAATGGGCTTTTTGTGAGATAAACATCATGTGAACAACAGCCATAACTACTTGATGAATTGTACATGTTCAGGAAACAGAGTATACTCTGCTAACTCCCAACATAACTCAATGTCCTTTTATTCTTTAATTGACATAAAACATGTAAGTTTTCATGAGGTATAATATGTTGTTTTCACTCATGTACCATTAGATAGTAATTAACAGTGTACTTAGCATGTTTATCACTTTAAAGATTTTTATTTTACATTTTCCAAGGTTTCCAGGTTTTTCCTCACCTAGGATTGACCTAGCTAGCTATCCTCCTACTTAGAAGTTGTATGATGCATACCAGAAAAAATATGCTAAACACAGATTTAACCCATTTATTTGTCAATGTCCTGAATGTCTCTTATAAAATACAAACAAATCTTTAAAGATATCTGGACAAAAGACAAATCATGCAATTCATTTCCCACAAAATTCATTTGATACTTAGTTTTTAAAAAAATTATTAATTATTTTTAATATTAAAGTAATTCTATATTATAATTTATAATTCAACAACTAAATTAGTCAATATATTAAAATAAAAATGTTTAATATACTCTTATGCCTTATTGCCAATTTGTTTCAGTCTTTTTGATAAACAACTTGGCTATGTATGTCAATAATATCACCAACACCTATAAGATATGATTATATTATCTCACCTTTAGAGATGTACTCAAAATATTTTCTTAAGGTTGTTAAAAGACACAAAAAATATCTCATGAGAGATCATTGGCAATAATGAAAACAATAAATAAAATATAACTTTTAACAATTAGTGGAATGGTACAATAGTATTATAAAGTCACTGTGCAAAGAAAATAATGTTAAGAAAATAAAAAGACTATGCCATTGATTTCAAAAGTCAAGTGTATATTATAGAACCAGGTAGGGTGGTGCATACCTATAATCCCAGGTGTAACACACCTATAAATTGAGAGACTGAGGCAGGAGGATCAAATCAGAGACTGTGTCTAATAGAAGAAAAAGTAGACCCTAATCTTCATCATGTGGGATTAGGCCCCAACTTCCTTAATAAGACTCCTATAGCGCAAGAATTAAAACCAAGAATCAATAAATGGGATGGAATCAAACTAACAAGTTTCTTCTCAGCAAAAGAAACAATCTGTGAGGTAAACAGAGCAAATTTTCCCTACATCCTGGGAGCAAAATTTTACACCATGCACATCAGATAGAACACTAGAGTATATAAAGAACTCAAAAAGCTAAGCACCCCAAAACAAATAACCCAATCAACAAATGGGCCAAGGAACAGACACTGTTCAGGAACAGACACTTCTCAGAAGAGGATGTATAATCAAAAAATGTGTCAATGCAATATAATTATACATAAAATAAAAAGTTATATGGAAGTTAATCAAAACATTTACAGTGTTTATCACTGAGATAGAATTAAGACTGACTGACCAGAATTGGGAGGCTATATTCCACAGAAAGAGAGCAAGGGCTTTGAAGGCAGATTGAGGAGGTAATTTAGGACAATTATTTAATATTTCTGAACATCAATTTCATCTGATATTTAAAAAGAAAACACACATATTTTGTAGAAGTTTTTAGAGCATCCATAAATTAAGATATGGAAAAGAATCTAGTCTAATTTCTGGCACACAGAAGGCTCTAAATAAACATTAGACCTTTTAAGTTCTTTATAAAATTTTATATTTTCCAAGTTTTCTACCAGTAAATTTATTATTTTGCTCTGGAGTAAAAAAAGTTCTCTAAATGTTAATTACCCTATTTTCATCTGCTCTCCTATGTTTAAGACCTAAAACATCCAAATTTCCCATATCTGATCCCACTAATATGGGTTAACAAGCCAGCAAGGGGAAAGAAACTCCTCTAAGCCAATTTACATTGTTGTTTATATGTTGTATAAATACAGACATTCTGAAAATACATGTTTTTAGAACATTACTTGTAAACTCATGCCCTAGAAGCCTGAAAGAAGAAATATTTTTATTCCATTTTATATCTCAGCATATAATAGAGTTGGCAACAAGATATTCATGAAAATCTATGAAATTAAATGGTTCTGAACATATAAAATGCCAGACATTGATAGCAGATAATGGGAAATATTTCAAGGGCAAGAATAATTCTGGTATGGAACATTTGAACAAAGTAGGAAGCCACTTAGTCGACTGTATCTGTGAGGATCCAATCAGAAGGCAGAAATCACACAGTGGTTTAATCAGAAGTTTAATACAAAAATTACTAACTTAGAAAGGAGATTCATACTATAAAAGGGTTTTCTGGTAATAAGGTATTTAAGAAAAAAAACTCTTAAAACAGTAGATATGAGAGAACATTCATGGAAAGGGCACCAACCCATCTAGCTCCAACACCCAACACCACATACTTGAGATACAGATGGCAAAGTTTACTGAGTTGCCACATGGTCCAAATTCACCTTCCACAATATCAAGGGAAATGCTCTGGAGGGACAGATTACAGAACCTGCTGAAAAGATGGCCAAGAGAGCTACAGGAGCATTGCTTACCAATGGGTACTGATGCTGGCAGTGAACAACAGCACTTAGGTTCTGGAAGAAGTTGGCTGCACAACAGGTGGCTGATGCTTGAACAGCAGCACACACCTCAAGGACCGGAGAAACACAAGGGACCAGTTCTGCTTCTCCAGTCTCCTTCTAGTGCCCTCTACTGGCTGGCATGCCCTCCCATAGTAGCTGGCAGAAGAAAAGCCATTATAGGGCTCTTTTCTCTGATCACAGCAGTTAATGAAGGCAGACATGTGACTACTATGGTAATTGGCAGAGACTACCATTCCAGTTCTTCAGCTACCATATTCACCTCTCTATACACCTCTGTAATTTACCATAACAAAATAACTCTTTTTACCTAACAAGATAATAAAGCTATTCTTTTTACAAGTGAAGATGTTCTCATATGCTCCCCAAACAGAGGAAATACACAGTCCCAATAGTCATTATATCCATCAATGGCTTTAATAATTGCTACTTAAATTCCACCACAGTTTCATGGAATGTTTTGTTACCTAATGATTAAATTTTAAAATTAACTTCTAACTTACATAGAAAATCAAATATAAAATAAGAAGCCAGAAAAGAAGAAAATGATTATCTTATACCAATAAGTGTATACATACAAAAAGCAAAATATAGACATACAGAGTTACTACAGTCCTCATCTTTGTAACTGGTCACAAGGATCAATTTATTCCATATTACTTCCTTCTTCCATTGTCCTTTTCAACAAGAACTTGGGCTGTTCAGGGTTTTAGTTTTTTGTGGGTTTTTTTTGTTGTTGTTGGTGGTGTGGTGGTGGGTTTTTTTTTTTTTTTTTTTTTTTTTTTTTTGGTACTGAGTATTGAACTCAAGGGCACTTGACCACTGAGTCACATCCCCTACCCTATTTTGTATTTTATTTAGAGACAGGGTCTCACTGAGTTGCTTAGGGCCTCACTTTTGCTGAGGCTGGCTTTGAACTTGAGATCCTGTTGCCTCAGCCTCCTGAGCTGCTGCCTGTGCCACTACACCAGGCTTGCTCAGGGTTCTTTATGTGGTGGAGTAATGCAAATTTTCTTTCCTAAAAGATCTGAGTTTTCCGTCATGTTGTAACTTGTTTGTTTCTGTAATTTCCCATGAATGTTTACTATTCAGCATAGAAGTAATAAACATTCTAGAAGATGCCTAATTTCAGTCTCTTATAAATCTTTATCATGTTATGATATATATACTTATGAGCATGCACAAACCTACAGCCAGGTGTGAGAGACTACATTCAGCTCGTAATGGAAAGCTCAAACTACATGGTCACCTACAGTCCCTTGGTTAAGAATTCAATCTCTTTCAACACCCAGTAGGAAGTCAGCAGTTCTTTTCAAAACAGTTGCAGGAGAGCACAGATTTCCTTTAAAATCCTAGACCTCTGAGCTGGGATTCTCTTATTGGTGCTTCCAGAAACTCTATACAGGGTCCTCATTTGCCACCAATATTCCAAATAATCAGTTATTGTTGGATCTGCTTTATTAGAAGGCTCAAGGCATGGTGTGGCTTTTACATATCCTCAACTTGATGCAAAGATTTGCATTCATTTCTAGATAAAGGAACAAACACAAAAACAATCTGGAATCTCTAGAAATTTTAGTCGGACCAATTAATTTGGAATAATAGAGTGTTGTACTCTATTGCTCCCTTTGTCTAATACCCTTTGAATATACTCCTCCTTGTTTCACAAATTTCTCCTAAAATGTTTTTGTAATGCTTAGAGATTCTTTTGGTGTGTAAGCCATTTGTTCTAGGTCATAACTTTTACTGGTTTCCTTAGGCTGATACTTTATTCTAATCATGGAACTGGTAGAAGTAGGAGGAAGTTGTAGGATTTGAGAGGAATGAACCTTCCTCAAGGAATACATGCCAAGTGAAGTTATGTATCAAAGGGTATTCAAGTAACGTAAATCTATTCTTTTGAAGTACCAGAGTGCGAATTATTTCCACTGGAAAAAGCAATCAAAGGTGACTTAGGGGTCAAGATTGCCTCTTTCATTTGGTCCAAACAGATGTCCCCATTCTGACTAGATCTCCATTCAGAAGGTATTTCTTTCCCAATCATTGTTCTAATTTTCTCATTAAAATCTTGACAAGAAAGTAATTTCAGCATCTATTGTGATTTTTTCTATATGTGAACCTACAATTAAGATCTTTGTTTGATTTTCAGAAGTAGCTCTAAAAGAAATTTAAAAGTTATCTTTAAGGCTCTCATGAAAGCTCCAGTGTTTCAGAACGCAATTTTAATGTAAAGTTAAAGGATTTGAAATTGTTATTTTGTCTGTAAGCACTCAGGGATGCTAAAAAGAATCCATACAACACCACAATTCTTATAATGGTTATAATTGGAAACTTGACCAAGAACAAAACAAAATGTAGTACATTTTCTCCTGATGAACAAAATCTTCTCTACCAAACCTCAAAGCATTTCTTTGAAATCAATACAAGACTTTATAGAATATTTATATTTTTATAAAGTCTAAATCAATTAGAGGTGATCAGGTTGCCCTGGGTGATTTCATGTAAATTTAATGCCAATTGGACCCATCAGTTATAATTTAATAACAATCTGTGTTTCACTTTCTCAAGTTATGAGTTTCATAGAACATAAATCTCAATACTGCAGTAATCATGTTTAGAAAGCACAAAGAATTGGTGTGTGTTCAGGATTTGGAGAAAGTATTTCTTCTTAAATTCTGAATAGAAAAGAAAACTGTTTAAGAAAAGAAAGATCCGCTCTGTCCTTGCATCCTGTTCTTGGGAAATATGTTTGCCCAGTGAAAATGTGTGCATCACTTTCTTCTCCTGGCTATTTAATAAGGCAGAGAGATTGCTGAGTATATTAGTCTAGAGGAACACCAAAGAGAATATTCTTTTCCTTCTTTTCTCTCTAAATTAAAACAAAATGCTTCCATATGATATGAAAAAATCATAGCCAGTTTGAGGATAGATAAGCTCATTTTCACTCATATTCCTGCTGAAGTGAAGACCAACAGGAAGAAATTGATTATATCTCTATTTGGGCCACTGAGGCAGTGAATCATTAATAACAAGGCAATTTAGCAAGAGACTAGCTATAAACCTGACTGCTGGGAAGCACCACAGGAAGGGGAGAATATTGGAATTAAGACAGGCACCTTCCCCTCCTATGTTCTTATGATATTGAAAAGAAAAACTCAAGGTAGCTTCATCTTATAACAACAAAAACAAGAAACCTTGAATGTTATCCTCTCTAAAGTAGCATGCACCTGTGCTGACACAATTATTCATGAAATTTATTTCTTTGACTCAATAACATTTTGTTTCTAAGGAAAGATTTCTAAAAAAAAGAAAAATTTCAAAAATGTTTTATCCTTCAACCTTACTATATTCAAAACAAAAGGTTGCAAGTAAACTATGCAATCGTAACTCTGACATGAAAAAACGTCTTCAAAAGCAAAACACTCAGGTGACACCTCTTCACTCAACAGCATCTAGCTGCAATAACCATGCAACTCGGGATTTCATAGAAAAGATTGAGGTTCATAACAGCAAAAGCAAGTAGGTCATGAAAATTTGAACTTAATCATTCTGTCTGGTTGCTCTTTGGCCAATAGTCACGAAAAACATTTAATATTGGTTTTTTTGCATATAAATTCATTGTTATGTAAAAAATTTCTTCCTAACATTGTTGAATGTTGTAAGTGAGCCGAATTGAAGACAACCACTGATTAGAAAGAATAAGGTTAGAAAATGTCACATGAGAAAGTAAATATAATAAAGGTCAAGTAGAGTTTCAGTTCATTTGCTTAGATAGGCCCTGATCCAATTTAGAAGTTGAAAATTTAAAGAGATTCTGACATCTGAGGAAGAAAAGATAAAACAGAAAGCATAATCTATACGTGCATTTTGCTTATAAGAAAATTTCTAGGAAGATAAGATATTTTGGTAGAATTAGATTTACTCTGACAATTTGATTTTGTCAAGATAATGAAAAATGGGAAGAACAAACCGCCTTTACAATTCAGAGTTTAGATGCTGAGCGTAGAAATATATATTCTTAATGATTTTGTCTGTCTCTACAATGACCCATCCTATTTCTGAATTTCACAAAGAAGTTTCCAGCATTGATGTACAAGGCTCTTAGTACTAGCCACATAGACTTCTTGTCTGGGTTGGCATATTTCCTCACTCCAGGAGGCTGACAACTTCAAAGATCATCCTAATGGGTAAATCTATCAAAATGTCCTTCACTCTGCTCCCATTTTTCTTCTTGATGCCTCTATCTTTCTCCCTCTTTTCTATTAATCATATAAAAGGAATCTTTCTGAAAAGGATGTCTCTGAAAATGATGGGCTAGGAAATTCCAAAAATGTTTTTTTTCCAGTAAAGCAATGATTAAGCTGCAAAAAAAAAAAAAAAAAAAACTGTCAGGATAAAGTTCTGGGGATCCTACAACTGGAGACAACAAAGGGAATTCTTAATGAAGAAAGAGGATGCTGGAATTATATAAGAAAGTGTTGTGGTACTTAGACTAACTACCTGCCACTGCTTACACTACCCAGATTGGTGATAGCTATGAAGCAACAGCCTGAATTCCTGGTATAGCACGTTGATGCTGGAGGAACAATATCTATATTATTCTCCGAGAATTGGCATTGTATATTTTGACCTGAAGGAGTTCCTCATATATTTTGGTATTTACTGGCTCCCTGAAGGATCTGCTCAGTAACTTGCCTTTGTTTCACCTACCTCAGAGCCTGCTCAGAGGTGAAGGACACTCTGGGGATGCATTTGTTAAAAGCATTGAAAAGCAAATATATGGGGCAAGAAATAGAAGCTGTACAGTGAGCAGTAAACAGATCAAAATGCATAAGAAGGAGGAAGGCTGAGGAAGGGAATAAAATCTTCAAAAAAATCCTGCACACAATGGAGAACCTAGAAGATCATACATGTGTTCCCAACCAGACACATGCTTAGCAAAGTCCTGAAAAGATAGTAATTTCACCTCTGGTCAACATTAGCTTCCCCGTAAGTGGAAAGTGAAGGCCAAGACATAGTGGTTAGGCAGCCTGGAGAGGCATCCAGGGTGTTCCTCAACACAACTTACCCTCAAAGACCAGGAGACATGGTGGTGGTTTTTGCTGTAAGCATTTAAAGATGTTAAATATAATCCCCATGGTAACCACAAAAAAATATCTATAGAAAATATAGGATATGCACAAAAGGTACTGAAAGAGAATAAGAAGAGTTCATTATTAAACACACACGCACACACACACACACACACACACACACAAACAGGTGGGGATAACACAACAGTAAGAGATTGCTATCATTTGGATCTTGAATGTCCCCAAAGGTCCTTGTGTTATGGGCTAGGTTCCAGAATGCCCTACTGGGAGATACTATGGACATTTAAGAGGTAGGGCCTTATGGAATGTCCTTGAGTCATTGAGAGTGTGACCCTGAAGGGGATTGGGGAATCCCAGTGTCTTTCTCTCTTTCTTTGGCTCCTGGCTCAAAAGGTTAGTATTTTACTCTGCCAACTACCCTCTCCACCAATGCCAATCAGCATCCCCACCTGAGGCCCAAGGCAACAAGTCCACCTGATCTTGTATGAGAATAAAAAAAAAAAAAACTGTGAGCCAAAATACAAAAAAAAAAAAAATTCTCTTTAAAAGTTAATTATCTTGGCTAGTACATTATAGTGATGAAAAGCTTATACAGCTATAATGAAAATAAGTACAAAATGTCATAACTTCTTCCTTTTTAGTAATTACTTTAAATGTAAATAGATTAGACTCTACTCAAAAGTCAAGTGTTGGCAAAATGGATTTTAAAAAAATGATCCAACTATTTGTTGCCTATAAGAGACTCATTTTAGAAAATCAAACAACTACTCTTAACATTGATTAGCACATTCACTGGCAGGAACAATGGGTAAGGGTGATTGGTTAGTACAATGGGGGGATTCCTTTGAACTGATTAGTTTAAGCCTCGAGGGGTGTACGTGCTAAACTACATGGTTTCCCAACATGTTATCAACCACCATAAACTACTGGGGGGTCATCTGGCATCCCAGATATTTTCCCTGTCTCATACTGATTGGTGGTTGATAGGGGGTTACTATGGGTCCTCATGTTACCGCTGTTGACCGGTGAAGAGTCCTTGCTTCCCCAATGTTGAAGAATAACACCAGAGAAGCACGCCGAGGCAAGGTCAGAGTAGAAATTAGAAGTTTATTAAAGGACATGAGAAAAGACTTCTCCCGGAGGAAGAAGGGGACCCAAGAGGTGGAATCCGTGGAAGTGCGGTTGTTTCCCCTTTTTATAGTTTTGGTGATGGAATGTAGGTTGGAAGGCCTGAGGGGTGGGACACAGGTGGGCCAAAGAAGTAATCTGGTCAGGAAGGACTTCTGAGTCAGCACCTTTTTGCTGGGGGCTGTTCATTAACATTTCTTTGAGGTGGACTTTGACCTAGGGCCTTTTCGGGACTTCCATGAGTTGTCCTGTGTTTTCCCTGAGTCATTCTCCGCATGGTCTCCATTTTAGATTTCACTCGATATTAGACCCGGATTTATCTAACTACACTGACTACCTAACTTTAAATCTGGCTTCACTCACCTAGTCTGAGTCAGGGACACCTGGCATACAGATCTCTCTTGTCATTTGTAGACAAACAACTCAGCAGGGTGGATATGTGCTTAGGAGTGCTCTGTGGGTTTTTCCAAGGACACGCCCCCTTCCTTGGACAGGCTTTGCTCTGAGATAGAGGCTGGTTTCTCAAAAATGGAGTCACATCAGTTTCTCAGTTTCCATCAACGGTGGTTGAGTAACAAAATCTATACAATGCAACATTATTCACAATTGAAATAAATGGACTACTGGTACATGCTACAGGTGAATGAGCACTGGAAACAATGTTCTGAGGAAAAGAAGCACAGAAGGTTACATATGGTATGCTCCCATTTGTATGAAGTATCTAGAATTGACAAGTCTGCACAGCAAAGAAACATCCGTTGTTTCCAGGGGAAAAAGAGAGGCCTTTGTTTTTGTTTGTTTGTTTGTTTTGGTATGGGGGATTGAAGTGAGGGGCACTTAACTACCAAGCTACATCCCCAGCCCTTTTTAATTTTTTCTTTGGAGGCAGGGTTTCACTAATTTGCTTAAGACCTTGCTAAATTGCTGAAGTTGGCTTTGAACTTCTGCCTCAGCCTCTGGAGTCGGTGGGATTACAGAGGTGCATCCCGGTGCCTGTCTGGGAGAGGCTTATTAATGGATACAGTGCTTCCCTCTGGTACTAGATAGTGGTGACAGTCATACAACATTGTAAATGTAGTAAATGTCACTCAATGGTATCCTCCAAAATTTATGTCATATAAATTTCACAATAATAAAAATGACAACTTTTCTCAATTAGCAGCACTTACTATATTTTGTAATTTAATTTTCAAGGAAATGTTTCCCCTTTCCTTTTCTCTCCTAAGTAAATGAGCCTTTTCAAATTCTAATTATTTCCTCTTCAGCATCCTTTACCTTTTCAGCATGACCCTTTTATACCTAAATCCTTTATTTTTAGGATGTACATGACAAAGAAAGAGAGAAAGTTCATTTACATATCTAGAAAAAATTACATCAATGACAATGTAATTTTCTCCATTTGAATTGCACTCATTTTAAAATTTTTAAATCAAAGTCCTATTTAAGTTTACTTCCTCCAAAAAGATACAACCCTTCCTAATTGAAGATGTCTTCCAGCTGAATTCCTTGTTCATGAATGGAAAAAAAAAAATCCATGAATTTCTTATTTACAAGGAAGTCTTTTTTGCATGATTACAGATCACTCTGAGGAATCACTATTCTCTACATTTTGTGGGTGTGGGTCATTGCAGCATGATTTGTGTGCCTCTTGCTGACCTTTATAAACTTTTGAAAGGGTGTAAGAAAGATTTGTGATTGGAATAAATCAACTTGGAAGCTGTTGAAAACTCTTGACAAATTCTAGCTCCATCTCAGGACACAGCAATTAAGAGAAGCAAAAAATACCCACCAAAGCAGAGAAACCAGAAGAAGCTCAATAAAGTCCACTTTCCACTTGCCCTTTGAAGTAGTTATCTGTTGTTCTTGTACACACAGAACCATTCCCATTTTTTCTGAGAGTGGCATCCTAAATTTCCTCACATCCCCTCAGTCCTTAAGATGTAGCAAGTATTCCTCTGACTCTAAGCATGGGAACAGGTACTTGCACAGGCCTGCCATAGAGACTGCACAGACTTAGCTCCAAGAAGGCCCAGCTAACATGGGGCAGAGCAAAAGAGAACCAATAAGGATTTTCACTGGGTTCTAAAGCATCCCTTTCTCTTTAGGGAAAATTTCAGAGCCTGAGATTATTGGAAACCATGGCCACTTAACAAAGAAATATGCCCTGAAATAGTTAACCCCAGAGAAAAATGGAGCCAAAGGTTGAAAGGAGGAATTGGTGGAGGCCCTAGATCCAGCGGAACTCACTTTCCTTTTTTACTTATGCTAATTTTAACTGAATTTCCATAACTTGCTGTTTTAGTCAGCTTTTTTGCTGCTTCAACTAAAAGAACTGACCAGCACAATTGTAGAAGAGGAGTACTTTATTTGAGGACTCACAGTTTCAGAGGTCTCAGTCCACAGACAGCTGGCTCCATTTAATGGGGCTCAAGGTGAAGCAGAACACCACAGCAGAAGAGTGTGGCAAGGAAAGCAGCTCTCTTGATGATCAGGAAGCAGAGAGAGAGAGAGGTCTCCACTTGGCAGATACAAATATATGTCCTGAAGCCACACTCCCAATTCCCTCCTCCTCCAGCAACACCCCACCTGCCTTCAGTTACCAATCAGTTAATTCCTACCAGGGGATGAATTCCATGATTGGGTTGAAGCTCCCTCAACCCAATAATTTCTCCTCTGGACCTTCTTGCATTGTCTTACAGGTGAGCTTTTGGGGGACACCTCCCATCCAAACCATAACACTTGTAGATGAAAGAACCCTGGTGCTGAATTCATTAAAATAAATTGAGTCAGTGTGTATTGCTAAGGCCAGGAATAGTCCCCAAAAGGATGAAGAATGGAAGAGAGAAAAATATGGTTAAGTAAGAAGAAATTCATCCAACTAATTGTGCTGACATTTTGATTCCCTTTGAAAGCTCAGTCTCCAACAAAAACTAGACCTAATTTTTAATCTAGAATGTCATCCATCCTCTTCATGTTTCATCTGGATTCTAAAATTTTGGAAGCAATGGACAGTTAAAAAGGAGGCTTGGGATTCCTCAGAAGCTATGTGAAAGTAGTAGATAGAAAACAGTGACTATTTTGCCTCAAGGCAATGCTAAATGAATTTAAATGGCTTTAACATTAAATACTAACTAAGCAAAATTTTGGAAATATTGGCACAGTTTACACCCCAGTGAGACATATAATTAGGGATTATAGTATTTTTCAGAAACAATTATAATATGTAGAATTTTGTAATGAGCTTATTACATTCAACATGAAAGATGTGAACTTTCTGCTGCCCAAACTGATTGCATAGTACTTGAAAACTGTTTCTTGTTCATATGTCTCATTGATTCAAGGGGATCATTATATGAACACACACTCATTTTACACATGTATATAGTACATGTGTATATAGTACATGCATGTGCATTTATGTGTGTGTGTTTAGGTATGTATATACACAAACATCTATCTTTCATATCAAATAATAGGTGCTTACTAAATCTTTGGAAAAATAATTGTTGAGTTGAATAAATTGTATGACAATGGCCCATGTACGGTCTAATCAATGGGTTTTAATAAGAAACTGCTATGTTCAATATCTATGTGAAATGAGTTCTCAAGAACACAAAAATAAACAGGATATATATTCTTTTCCTCAAGAAGCAAAAAAAAAAAGTGCTAAAATGTAAGAGCTGGAAATGCGGTCTGATTAAGTCCAGTATCAGGTGGATCTTATAAGAGCAGTAGGAGAAGAAAATGTGGTTATGATCACTCAGGCCAGCTTGGATTAGAGAGAGTCCTCCTCTAGCTTATAGAAAGATAACACCTGAGCTGGGTACTGAAGGAGGTAAATATCCTACCAGAAAGAAATCTCTCTCCAGGTAATTGGAAGACATAACTAGAAGCCTACAGGCGAAAGAGTATATGCCAGTTGCAAGAAATGGTACAAGAACAGAGAATAAGTCAGCAAGGAGAGGTCCGCCTAGAATTTTGAGGACTTGGGGAATTTGGTTAAGAAAATCCCAAGTCGTTGCAAAGTAACAACTCTAGAAATGTGAAAACCAAAGTTGGGAAGTGCTTATAATCTCTCCTGTGTTTTAGATTTAAGCTGCAAGGATTTAGGGGCATCTGTTCATAGTCACTAGGGATATGAAAGTTTGGAGAGTCAAAGCAAAAGTCATTTTCTGCCTTAGGGATGTTTAGGTCTATGTTCAGCTCAGTTAATTTAAGTGCTTAACTTTAACTGATTCACTTAGCAGAAGTTGCAGTTAGGAAAAAAAATACCAAATCTCAATTATTATATGACCTTTTGGGGATTTAAAAGACAGTCTTGTCACTGGGTTCAAAAGCATCCCTTGCCCTTTTAGGAAACTTTTTCTTCATAGAAGGAAAGGCTTCCCTCTCTTTATTCACAGTTGTGCGTTCTCTAATAAGTGTGCCTTTTCCTTTAGGGCTGACCCGCTTTCACTTCAGTGCATGTTGTTTTCAAAGAGCCATTTGATGTACAAGAAACCTTTTGCTTAAAAATAAAAAAGGAAGCTGGGAAAGTGAAATAGAAAGAAAGGGATGGAGGGACGGGGAGAAGTTGTTTTGTCATGTTTATTTTTGTATTTGGAGGAGTGGACAGATAAATACGAATGCAAAATTGGCACTGACATACTCTAACTTCCAACAAATTGAAAACTTTATAACTTTATATGTGCATTATTTCATTCTTCCTTAATTCTGTGCCTTGTTTTGTCCAAATCCGAAGGATATAAACACACAAATTCCAAAGGAACTATTTTCTTTAGAAATGAAACAGGGAGGAAGATAAATTATCACTTTATGGTCTATTTATGGAATTCAAACTCTTTAATATGTTCTTTGAAAAATTTCAGGCAGAGATCTATGCCCCACTCAAACATACTGCTCTCTGAATCAGCCACCTTAACTTCTGGGCTCTCTTCGCCAGTAGAGCTGATGTATTTTGTTTACTGTTGCAGATGTGTGACTTGCTTTTGTTCTTGTGACTATTGTACAAATCATTCTCAGCATCCAAACAATGTTCTCCCCTATTTTTTATCCATTCATCTCATTCATCTACTCAAGAACTGTCTTCTTTTACTTTGTCTAAATAACTTTTATTTTCTTCCCTAACAGAATTTATGAACTCCAGTTTTCATATTCTGTATTCTATAAAATATATGGAATATTTTATTTGTATAGCATATTTGTTTTATTTCAATTAGATAAATTTTTTCTAGAGAAAAAAAACAATATTACATTTCTCTTGATACCCTTTTTTTCTTCTATCCCCTAATGGTTTTTGACACACTAATTTTATTTTTGTCCTTCCATGCTATTAACAGGAAAGAAGCTGACACCTACATATACTTATGAATGTATAAACATATAGAATCAACAAGATATAATTTACAGACCAAAATACAGAGAGCACTGAAACTGTAACAAATTCTTAATTTTATATGCTTTCAAATATTTCTTGTATGAATAATGTATGATTTTCATACATTATTCCATTGCACTATTTTAATCAGAAATCACATAAGGACATTTATAACCTTCACCAAGAATGGAAAGTAAATCACATCATCTACCATTCTGCCTATTGCTTGTCAATCACCACACTCTTTACCAAGAAACTTGGAGGAAGCTTCAGAAATATTCTCCATGTAGCAAACTATGTTCCAGGGAGATATTGACAATGAACTAAAATTAACTTAAGAATAAAACCCATATTTAATTTCTGTAAAGCTTTAGGCTTCCTGAGAGCACATGCCATGTGTACCATCTTGCCTGTGTCACTATGAATTGTGTTTTGTTGCATATAAGAAAAACCTACAAGAGAAATTTAAACAAAGAGAAGTTTATTTTTCTTAGACAATAAAACAAAGTCTAGGTATCAAAAAAAAAAAAGTTGATCCAATCTCCTTCCATCTCTCCTTAGCTGTATTTATCCTTATGGTCAGGAAGAAGCAAAGTGTAAAGGACAATGACATGTGCCAGCTAAATCAGAACCTTTTGGAAACTAAATAGAGTTGTGTACAGTTAGATGAGAGAAAACCGATAATTTCCTGGGAAGATCTATTCTTAAGACATGCACATACATTCTATTGGCCAAAATCATATCACACAGCCAATCCTAGTTGCTAGAAATCCTAAGAAACCCAGTTTTTGGTTTTTTTGTTGTTGTTGTTTTTATCTAAGTACATTGCCCTAAAAAAAAGAGAAAGAAACAAACAAACAAAACTATTTTCTGTAAATTAAAGAAAGAAGTCAAACAAAAAGGAAAGTCTATACAGAGTGGAAAGTTCCTCTATGCTGAGCTTTTAATGCATAGCAGAGTGGCTGTTGCAGAGTATGTACTCAACAAGAAAAATAATAAATGAATTAATGAGTGAGTTATTAATCATAGTAATTATGTTATGTTTGACTTTTAAAGGCCTCTATCAATTGTATATCATATACCAAAAAGATCTTAAAATGATAAGTTATGACTTATTTTATTATACAAAGCACAGTAACGCACATGTATAGGTAATTAGGAAAGGCTTTCTAAACTATAGTAATGATGAAAACTCCAAAAGAAATTGTTTTCTTTCTTTTCAAACTTATCTCACTGTACCTAGATAACAGTTGTACTCATTTCCAGTTGAAAGTGTATACTTCATTCTTCATTGAAGTATTTCAGTCTCTTGGATAACTATCTATGCCTTGGGAAAGAACACCCATGACTTAAATGTGAACATGTTGATTGCTGTTGATTAAAGTAGGCAGGTGTAAATCTACTCACTGCTATGATTCTTTAGTCTTGAACAATTACAGTGGCTAATGTCATCTCCTTCCAACTAGAAACTTTAACCACTGATGAAAACTGTATTCCTCCTGGTGATGAATCTTGTGTAACTTAGGTAATCCCTTTTAAAATTCTTTAAGAAAATGAAACAATTTAAATTCATAAAAAATTGTAATGCAGAAAACAATGTCACACATACACATTGACATTCACAAAATAGGAAGTTAGAGTAAGAGGCAAGGCGTAGGGAAAATCCATGATCTGTAGACACAAGTCCAGAAGGAGAAGCCAAAACCACTTGTTTTTGTAAACATGAACAGGCAATGTACATGGAATCTACTGTTTTTTAGGCACTGAGTCAAGTTCTTTGCACATACCACTTTACTTAACCCACATACCTTGTGAGATAGGTACTTTAATTTATCACAATTTTCCAGTTTTGGAAGTAAAGCTTATGTGGCTTGCCCATCTACCAAATGACAATCTTGAATGTAAGACTAGGTGTCTGGCTTTAGAATTAGGGTTCCTAACCAGTAAATTGCAGTGTCTCCATGTGACTGGAATGATACAAGGTTTTGAAACTCTGCATTTGAGAAGAGTCATATTTTCTTAATAATTATTAATATGTCAAGTTAGGAAGAATTAGGCTGAGCAAGAGGGAAAACAAGCCAGAAGGAAACAAAGACCACAGTTGTTGGAAGTATATGATTGCTGAGGAAGAGTCATGAAGGATGTCACCTAGAAGAAGTGACATGTAGAAAGCATTTTGATCACCTTTGTGAGCATTTTGATCACCAATCCATAAAGAAAACTATTCTTTTGAATAACAAGTAAGTTCATAGAGCTTAAAAATGCCATTCTATTCTATAAAATCTATTAACTAATAAAGGTTTAGGAAGTTTAGAATGAATAATCCAGACAAAATTGGGAGAGTGTATATACTCGTGTTATGAAAAAATGACATATAAGGTCTTTAGCAATCGTACCTCAGCTCTGGATTCTGAACTCAGTTATCCAATCCCAGGTAAAGGAGCAAGGGGAGTGTGTTTATCATTCAGCTAAATGGTTAGCCCCTTCATTTTTTTAGTGTACAGAAGTTTTGGTTAATTGAGTGATGTGTCTTCTCAAATTACTAGACAAAGACAGAAGAGAAAAAAAAAAAAAAAAAACTAGTGACAGAAAATTTTAGGCATTTCTTCCTGACCATTAATAATGAGGTGCTGGCATGAATTAGGAACTGTCCTCTCTGATACCTACAGTACAATTAATTTGCATATGCCATGGGTGGAAATGATAAAACAGTGTTTGTTCTTATGAACTCTGGTGAGTCATCTGGCAAACACTTTGCTATACAGCAGCCTGCTGGGTATTTAAAATAGCTACATCATAAGGTTCCCCCCTAACAATCTTCCTGGAAAGCAGACCTTTCCTTTTCACTGACAGATACCCTGAAATTCATTGTCATTTCAACACCAAATATGACATCCTCCTACACTAGTTAAGGCTTTTTTTTATTGCAATCAAAAGAAATGCATCAGAAGAATCCCAGGCAGGGCAGAATTTCCCTGGGAATTAGGAATTAGCAGGTGTCTTAAGAGAAACAGGTTGGACACAAATTAACCAGGATGAACAAAGTAAAAGCCAGATACCAGGGATTCTTTCTTTCTCTCTTCAGTGACAGAAAGGGAACATCTGATTTCTTAGTGGAGAATATACTAGAGTTTCTGTTCATTTCCACCAGACTGTGTCTATGGTGAGTGTGAAGAAATTTCCACAAAGGTAAATCTGACTGGGATCAAGGAAGAGAAATTATTGTAGGCTATTTAGGGAGACCAACTTATGTCAGTTTACCAGGATTTTTCCAGTTTTGGCACAGCTTGTCCCACATACCAGGAAACTCAGTCACAAGCAAACTGGGATGGTTGGTCACCATAAGGCTAGGCTCTGCATTTACACAATCACACACATGTGTGCACACCGCACATGCACACAAACACAACAGACCCCCTCCTTTGCTTTCCTATTCTCTCTTAGAGCTTAATTATCCCATACATTTCTTCATAAGACCATGTCTCTTTGCTGCCTTTCACAATAAACCCCAAAAAACCAAAGGCTTGAATCATTAACAGTCCTCTATCCCTGCCAAAAAAAAAAAAAAAGCTTTTTTTTTTCCCCTCAAGAGTAAGGAGAGTTTATTTTTAACTGTAAAGAGAAAAAACTTAGATACTGAAGCAGGCTGAATGTTTCCATCCTGTCATATACACTGGATGTTCCCTAGGGAGATATGGACTCATACACACACACAGCCAAACTGTATCATTAAGCAACTTCCTAATGAAGATGGCCATATTTTAAATTTTGCTGCCAATCAGAAAACTGACCATCCTTTTAAATTGTGCCTCTGAATGTAACAGAGATTCCAGGGAGTTCTATGATCATATTTGACTGACAAGAGGAAATGATAAAGGAAGGACACAATGGCAGCGTTCCTGGTGACTTGGAGGTCTCACTAGAAATCTCCATCATGGAAAAACATGGGAAGTGATTTTCTCTCATTTTCCAAAAGAATATTCTAATATGAAAAAATAAACAAAGAATTACCATATAACCAGAATTTCCAGTGGATCATGTGACAGATTCGGATGGAGCGTGTTTTCTAAATGTCAAATTATGGACATCATTCCTGACAGAGGTTGGGTTCATTTGTAAGTTACCTAACTCTAAGCCAGGGATTTAAAACAAAAAGTTCTACAGGTGTCAAGCAGAAAACACAAATACACAGGATAGGACAACTAGAGATGCCATGCCATACCTAAAAGGAGCAATCTCTACACAGCCCCCACCCAACTATTGCCCTGGTGGAGTGTGTCAGATTTTCTGATATTTCCAGTATAACAAAAACAAAAATACATTTTGATTTTATGTAAAATCCTCTAGCTTGTTAGTTTTAGCAGCTAATTCAACACTTTCAAAGATAACATGAATGTTAAAACATACCCACAGGCCAGCCATAGCAAAGTGACACCTTTGCTATTTCTGCCTCTAACGCGTTGTTTTGTTAAATTTGTAAAAATTGTGGAAGAAAAGAACCTGATGGAACATCCAGAAGCATGAACACTCGGGGAGGGGTGGGGTGGGGGGAGTTGGGGGGGAGACTAAACATTCATTGAAAGTGATATAGAAGCTGGAGAGATACACTGGCTAGCCACCACTCCCCAGACACTCTCAGACGACTCCAACTACTTATAGTTGGTGGTTACAAATAATATTTAATTTAAACGATGGTTTTACAAATTTTAAGGATTTTAAGTATTGACTAATTTCAACAAAAGACAAAATTTTATGTTAAAACAAAGACCCAGTTAGGACCACACCCTGGATTAAAACCCAGATCTCTAGTTTTTCAGTCCATTACTTTTTTTCAGTAAAGTTCACAAAATTGGGATTGTGCCTGGCCTTTTAATACCAAAGCTTTGTTTGAGGGATAAAGTCAGACAATCTATATTAACAGCTTAATAAATCAAGTGCTATGCAAACATAACTTACTGTGATGTCACGAACACCAGGAAGACTGTGGCTTGGTAGAAAAAGCATGCTGATTGAAAGATTATATTTAATTTTCAAGAGAAAGAGTCTTCAGAAGAAGCTGTAAAAATCAGATGCTAAGGTATCCATGGTCTAGAGCCTAAAAATACTACTTTGCAAAGGTTTCTGGAAATATAAACAATGATAACAATCAGAAAAGGAAAAACACATAAATTTTAAGATAGAAGGAACCAAAGGACATTTTTATTAAGAAGCAGAATAATCGAGAATCTTTACTGTTAGAAGACAACTTCACCTATGAAGTGAAGACTCTGATTTAAATGTGAGACAAAACTCTCACAGGTTCGTTTAGTTCTTTATTATACCTCTTTCCATAGCAATAAGAACAGTAGCCATTTTAATTCATTGCTCAATATCACCTACAGGAGGGAACACAGTGGAGGAACAGGGTGCCTTAAGCCCAGGGAAGAAAATCCAGGCACAAAAAGTACTTTCTTAAAACGTACATTTCTAGTTCAATGAAATTACAGAACTTTTTCTCTCCAGTATGTTTTTCTCTTACACAGCTGTACACACTCTAAAACAACAGATGCAAACCAAGAACAAAATAACTACTTCATTTTGTTTTTTTGGGGGGGGGGGTGAATCTCAAACATTGAAGTAAATAATTTTCCTCACAATTTACACCTAAATAATTAGCATACCTGTTTTTTTTTTTTTTTTTTTTTTTTAAAAAAGCTGGAACACGCATCTGGATTTAATTAGAAAGGCAAGAAAACAGCATCTGGAAAGGATCAGACCATTCTGTTCTTTAGCAGAGTATAAAAATTAAAAGTGAAAATTCTCTTTATGCCAACACCTCACTTCAGAAACAAGACCTTCTAAATGAAGTTATAAAATGTTCCACACACACACTAATAATAACATTTAATATCCTTCAGTGATGGGCACTACAACTCACAATGCCTCTGTTGTTTTTCACCTTTCTACTGTAATGTTTCCTTAGGAATCTAAGTCAGGAATGACTATGGAGACACATGTCACTGGCCTGTGGACTAATACAAGTGTGTCTCTCCCTCTGCCCAAGTCTTATCCTGTCCTGGTCACCAGCCCTCCCACCTCCTCAAGTTCTCTTCACCAATCATCTTCTTTCTGTTCTATCAACGAAGCCTCCACCTTAGTTTTTCTAAAAAAAAAAAAAAAAAAAAATGTACTGTTTTTGTACTAATTATGTACTAATTCTGGCCAAATTTTTAACATTTTAAAGTCTTTCCCTCCCCCTTCTTTGTCCTACCACTCTCTCTCCACTTTGATAGACAAACTTCAAGAATGATCAGGCAACACTCAGGGCCTTCTCTTCCTTACCTCCTGCCTGCAGTCTATATTCCTGTCCTAGGCTCTGACAGCCACAGAACACCTCCCCTAGTAGGAGCTGTGAATTTGCCAAATTCAACAGCTGTTTATCTTCATTTGTTTATACTCGTGGTGGCATTTGACAGTTTTTCTTGATCATCTTAAGAAAGTACTACTCTGTTCTGATGTATTCTCATCCTCACACCAATCCTAATACTCTCGAGATTCCATAATAGCCTACCCTGATTCTTCTGCTCTTATCACTTTACTTACATCTGTATTTTCATAGGCTGTTGACTCCATAGACTCCTCCCTAGTATTTCCCTACCTTAACTTCTAACTAGGTATCTCCACCTGGAAGAGTTTGAAGCATATTTCCAAGGCATTCTTTGCCATTAAAACTCTGATTTTCCTTTACTTCCCCAAATCCCCACCCTCCTTTATATTGTCAGGGATTAAGCACGTATCACCACACACTCTCTCAAGATAGAACTATGGACATATATTATGGAGTCTCGTTCTTTCTCACATTTATTTATTTATCCATTATTAATTACTCTATTTTTGACCTGTCTTTTGTGCCTTTTCTTTCTCCAGCTATCTCCCTGATACCAATCATGTACATTGGAACACGTCACTTTGAACCTTCACATACTTAAACGGATCACTTTAATTACAGGATAAAGTCAAAATTTCTTGCCATTACATATAATGCCTTCATAATCAGACACCTTCTTGCTTTGGAAAATTAATAACTATTGGTTTCTGTGGTTTCTGGGTATACACCCTAAAATTTAACCAAATGAAACCAATGAAAGGCTTTGGAGGATAATTTGATTCCCCCATGTCTCCGGGTTTTAATACTTTCTTACTGATCTTATCCCCTTCTCCATGTATGCATCTACTTCAAGACTCAATTCAAGTCCCTTCTCCTTATGGAAGTATTTTCTGATGCCTCCTCACTCTTTGTCACCTGAAGTGTTATGGTCATCCTTGATCTTTCTGACAGCAGTTACAAAAAGTACTTTCATGAACTCCCGCTGCTGAGATTCTCAATGTGATTCAAACTTCTATGCTTGTGAAGACCTCATTATCTACCTCCAACTCTGAATGTATGAGCGATCTGTTCTCCTTACAATAAATTCATCTTGTAATTTATCATGGAATCATACTACACAGCAAAGGCTGTGATTGTACTAAAGTTATTAGTATAATCTTGAGAGGTTAGTCAACCTCTTTTAGGTGTAAATATGAGACAATTAGCCTGGCTCTGGAACACAAGAAGTGACCAAGAGACAAGGTCCCTGCCCTTCTCGTAGCAGAGGACTTAGCATACTGATCCCAATGCATCTCATTATGGGTTTTGTTGCATGCATTCTTCTCTGTACCCTGAGCTGTACCCTGAACTCCTAGTGACTAACAGTGCTCTTTACATTGTATATACTCAGTAAATATTTGAAGAGACTAATAAGAGAAAAAATGACTTTGTTGGTGTTTTTATCTTTTTGTCTCTATCTATTTTTTTCTTCTTTCCTGAAATCTTCCTAAACTGCCATTGGACAAACTTCTGTCCCCAATTCTAAGTCAGTACAACTTGACCCAATATGTCAGGCCCCAGAGATTGGTGCCAGTTGCCTTAAGCATATCTAGTTTCTCATTTCATTAGTGGCAAAGATTAAATCCTAGAACAACACATAACTAAAAAAAAAACCTAATAAAATGCAAAGAGACATTTATTACAGATTGTCACTTGGATATTTATTTACATGACGTTACCACTTCTCCCTGGTTTTTGGTATGAAATATGAAATTTGGAATTAACCATGCATTTTGTTAACATCAAACAAAGTATATGGAAGTGTTAGAGACACTCATGGCCAAGAAAATAGATGAAGAGAAACCAGAGCATTTTGAAATCTGTAAATCTACAAGATCAAGCCTTCCCTAAAAACCAAACCAACTACAGAATGTTTTGTTACATGAACTGATGGTTTCCTTCTATTATTTAAGCTCTATTGAATTTTTCCTTCTTACTTTCAACATAGAATCTTAACTGATATAACATCTCAATAACTTTACTATCTCTGTATTTTCTGGCAGAATCATTTTCTCTAGTAAATACCTCAAGCTTTAGCAGGTCACCAAACTTAGAGCATCAGTTTCCTATTTTTTTCCACTGGCCTTTATTTGACTCATATAAATAGTGCTATATAAGGGCCTCAGTATGGGCTGGGGATATAGCTCATTTGGTAGAGTGTTGCCACACATGAACAAGGCCCTGGGTTCAATCCCCAGCATTAAAAAAAAAAGTAGGTACTCAGACATCATACATATATATATTGATACTTATAAACATACCCCTTCTCTTACATAGTTCTCAGAGGCATTTTTTATCCCATTCACAGAATCGTATTTATAAAGCTGAAAGTTTTCTTAGAGATAACCTTATTCAATGAACTCATTCGATATACAGGGAAACAGAGGTCCAAAGTTTAAGTAATTTTTCCCAAAACCATACAATGCATCATCTGAAAGAAAATTAGGTCCTTATTTAAGCTAATTAATCAATTTGCTTGAGTAAATTGGTCATTCCTTACAAATAGCTAATTTTCTTTTCCTACATTAAACAAATACAATGCATGTTTTCTATTCATGGAGCCTTGCACAGCACTCTGTTATGAGAGGTTAAGTAATATTTTATTTTGTTCCAGGATAGGTATGGACAAACACCATGGAATTTGGAAGTGTTGAGAATCCCTTCTAATGTTTCACTCAGTCACTCATTTATTAATCTAACATATATTTATTGAAAACTGAAGCATCCTCTCTTCTAGACTCCCCAGTTATTAAAGAATTTCCATGAATCAGGTTGAAATGTAACTAGGTTTTAAAAAATAGTTTGCATTTCTGGTTAAGAAAGTTTATTTAAAAAGCATTCTTAAGAAACAAGACTTTACTTTAGAAAAGACTTGAGAAGGAAAAAAATCAGTCACATTCAGAGAAAATAAGATCAGATTATTTTCCTGGAATTTGTCACAGGAAAGGAAACTGAACTAAATGGAAAAATCTGAAACTAAATAAGTGGGTCATTCAAGTTATCATCTGATGATGCCTACATGTGCAGAACAGAGGCCCTGTAGGCAGATGTTTGGGGCTTTACTGTGGCCATAAATGATGAGTAGTTATGAGTGTCTGCTATGTGTTTCTTGGCAGGGTCTTTTTCATATAACATCTCATAAATACGTATACTCTATTAAATAAGCAAATATCAATATACAAATGAGTAAATAAAAACTTATATGGGATAAAAGAAATATGCTACCAAGTTAGAACAGGGATAGTCTAAAAGCTTGTTCTTTTACCAAACTTAGATATTAAGTTAAGGTGGAAAAGGAATCTTCCCACCACTGGAGAAGAAGACCAGGCTTTCCTGCAATTTGAAGTGTGATCAAAATGACAATATTAATGAATTGATGCTCTTGTGCATATTAGACTGAATGTGCTCGGTATTATGCCACTGAGACAAATTTTGGCCATTCAGTTGTGGTATCTATATTTCTTCTGGCTGTCATTCACTCGGAAAGGTGGACGATATTTTTTCAGGGAATATTAAACATTGTATCAAGGGTACCATAAATTAGAGCTTTAGTTGTCATTATGCAAACCTCTGCCTCTCATTCCTGAGACTGTTTCATATTTGGTGTCTTTTCATGAAGACAGTGCTAGACTGATGCTTTAATGACTGACCTGCAGAGAATGTTGGTAAAGAAGTCTCGCCTCACTGCAGACTTGAGAAGAGCAAGCACAATGTGCCTAAAGTACAATGAAAATTACAAGACGAGATTTTCTATCATTTGAAGACAAAAATGGTAGGGGATGAATGTATAGAAAAAAACCTTCTGTTTACAGTTGAAGTCACCAAAATATTAGAATATTTTGTTGGTTGTTGTCCCATTCACTTTCAAAACCAGTTGAAAGAAAGGGACACTGAGAGAACAGGTAGTGCATCTGTGAAATCTTCAAGGATATGGTTGCACTGACACACATAGTAATTCACATTGACCTCCTGTATGTACATCAACCCGCATTTCTTGCCACCTCCATGCAGGGACATTAATTGTGTCTTTTCCACTCCCTTCCTTCCTTTACAACTTGGTCTCATTTATAACATCAACAAAATAATATCAAACTCAGCATTTTGAAGGACAAAGATCTTTCAATTCAAGGAAAGACCTAAAGTCAGCATGAAAATTTTTTGAAAATGTTTTGGTTCTCAACTTGGATCTCAAACATACAAGAAAATCTTGTCTCCAATAAAACAAACACATTCATTCCAAGACGTAAAGAGAAATAATGACAATCTTTTATAATTCCCCACCACATAGCAGACGTTACTCGAACAGAAGTTTTCCATAATTGCTTTGACAATTAAAAACATACAAATACCAAGCTGCTGAAAGAAGATTATCTAAGTCCAGTAATTTTCTGTTCCACTTAGCAGACACACTGCTTAAGGGCATATCACAAGAACATACAATTTGTTGTATAATGGTAGTGACATTTTCAGCCATCATTACTGCTATAGATAAAAGTCAACCAAATGTATTATGTCAGACACTAAGGGAGTGATGGTCTGAATTTTAAAAGCATATTTAAACAAGAACTGGTAAAATGATCATGAAGAAATCCAATTTTGCCCCTTATTTTAATAACAGCCCATTTGAGTTAACAAGCCAAGCTTAACATTTCACAGGCACTAAGCTGTGAGTTTATTTCCCATTGATGGTTAATATAAAATGTTTTTATTTCACCTTTATTGAACATTCACATTATTATACTATGTGCTAAGCTTTTATAAAATTTGATAAATAATTTTCAATTTAACATTCCAGGTAATTCTCCAAGTTCATGATGATAAAAGATTCTGAAACCTTTATGATTTTTCCTGTCATCTATGCTTACCTCAACATCTCAAGGTTTATTATCTAATAGAAGTGAGCATCATTTAATAAAATATCTTGGCGATATTTTATTTAGGGTGATATCATACGTAGAATGCAAGGAAGATAATCAGTGTCTCTTCATCAAAGGACAGGATTATAATACTATCAATCAAGACTTTGTCATGAGTAAGAAACTATACTGAAAACCTAAGCTAATGACCCCACTTAAATCTCAACACAACCAACGTGGTAGCTATTATTACTTTCCTCAGTATATAGGTGAAGTAACTGAAACACAAAGACATTATTACATTTCCTGCCAATAGTCACGGAGGTGCTAAATGGAGAAACCAACACAGATTGAGTTAATCCAATTATTAGTATCAAAGCTAACACACACATATTCACTTATCCAACAAATTTTAATTGAATGTCTTGTGTTCTTCACAGAAGCTTCCATATCATAGCAGTAGACACTAGGGGAAAATTATCACAAACAAACCAGTCTCAGCTCTCACAGAACTTAGGATCTATAGGGAGCCAGAATGTAACTAGGGGATTTGGGTACAAACCATGCTTTCATTTGTTGTGCTTATGCTTGAGAAAGCTAGTTAATATTGTTGTCTAGCTCTTATATTTAAAATATTAACCAGAAATGAGACCCTATAACACTCTATTTAGTATATTAGTATATTTAGGGGAGCCCTGTAATGCATAACTTCTTAATTCTGTGTAAGTTTGGGCTTTTAATCTCAGAAATCACAAAGAAAGAAAGTGAGCCAAAAGGAAAAATTCTGAGAACTTAGTCCAAGAATCCATAAGAACCTTTTGGTTTGGTCTCCTCTCCAAAGGTTTTGACCCAACTGGAATCTCTGTATGTATGTGTATGTGCATGTGCACACGTTACTAGGGATTGAACCTGGGACCTCATAAATGCTACGTAAACAGTCTGCCACTGAGCTCCATTCCCAACTCAGTTTCTTTATTTCTATATCAAATTTTATAGCCATCATCTGGTTCTGTCACATGATTCACAAACAAAAAAACTATTCATGTTGACTTGATTTATTGGTAGCATGTGAAGAACAGTGACTTGCTTTTTGTTTATTTGCTTGCTAATTTGTATTCTAAGTGTAATAGAATAAAAACATTCCACATTGTCTATAGTAAAACATTTAGGAAGTCAGAGTTCCAAGTATTTATGAACCTTCTCTACTCAGCATGCCACAGCTCTTTCATTCTGGCTATCAGTCTATCCCTTCATGAACATCAGCACATGTGCCACAAATGTCCTCTGTCATTTTTTACCTCATCAACCATCTGTGTATTCCATTTACACAGATGCATATTCAATAACTATCAGTTACTTCACAAGCAAAATACATTTACGTGTTATCATGGACATCTAAGGCTTTAACCCCAAGAACAGAAAATATGAGTTCTGGTTGGGAGGTAACTTGGAAGATAATTTGAAGTAGAAAGATCTGTCAATAATCATCAAATCTTCCTTTATGGAGGTAGGCTGTGGTGTGCTATCAGCAGCTCATATCAGTTCATGAAAGCCAATCCTTAAATTTTCAGGAATGTTGTAATCCTGTTCTTAAATACAATCATTATTAAGAAGACAATTATATAAACTTGCAATTATGCAATTTTTTCAGAATTTAACAAAAACTCAAATACTCAAAAAATTTAGACTTCCTAAATATTATAGTATTACATGTACTCTTTGCATCATTTAGATTTATTGTATCCTTAAAATATAAATGCTATATACTGTTATGCTTCTAGATATCTTTTCTCAACTCTGCGTTCACTATTTGGCAACTTGAAATTGGCCACAGTAGAAAGGAGTATTTAAATTACATAAATGACAAATACTACAAATTGAACCTTTTTTTCCCCCACAGAGTCTATTATTAAACTTTTATCATCACAGGGTTTAATATAGGTTTCCTTTACCTACCCAGATATTAATCTGGTGAGTGTGAAAACTATTGCCAGAGTTACTACTGCAGGGAGCAACTAAGAAAAAAAATGAGGTAGTGATTCCAACCCATGCAACCCATGGACAATACTATGTAAAATCCCCAATACTATGAAAAATCCTTGAGTAAGTGTTTTGATACTACTGATTTTTAATCACAAGAACCAAAACAATTACTTTACTAGTTTATCAATTAGGCAATTACAATAAGGAATGTTCTCACACAACAATTTTGTTTTGTTTTGTTTTTCTTTCTCAGAACCTTGCCTTAAGTACTCCCTCATTTTATGAAAATAATCCATCAAGAATGTGATATTAGAAAACTGGCAGAATAGTAGATCCCAGCCATTGTCCCTCTGCAGAAAAAAAAAAAAAAACAACTTGATAGTCATTTATGGACAAAATATCTTTTCGAGAGCTCCACAGTACAATTGTGAGCTTCCAGCACTCTGGTGGGCCAGAAAACATATGATCGACAATAAGGAAAGGGTTAAATAAAAGCAGTTTCACTTTGCCTATGTAGTTCTGAAAGGAATCCTCCAGCCCATGATTTCTGCAGCAGACTAAAGAGATCAAAGAGAGGTTCCAGCCTTCCCAGAATTTGAGGGCACTGCCCAAGAAGTCTGCTTCCAACAAATCAAACCCATAAACCTTAGGAATGGATAGCTGAATTATCAGGGAGCAACTAAGAAAAAAAAAAAAAAAGAGGTAGCGATTCCAACCCATGCAACCCATGGACAATACTATGTAAAAATCCCCAAACCTGTGCCATTTGCACCCCTGCATACAGAACTGGCTTTAAACTGTGGAACTGGGAGAATGTGTACAACCCTGAAAATATTCCTTTAGGAGAAACAGAAATGTGTAACCATATTCCAGCATCTCTGTGCATGGCCCCAAAGAAAAAAGAGCAAGTGAATGTTAGCATTGTCATGGCTCTGAATATAATGGGAAGAGAGACAGCTTCCTAAAATACCTCTTTCAGGAAAAAGGAAGAAAATAAGTATTTGTACCCAATGCCCTGGCAAATCAGAGTGCTGCACTTGGAAAAAGGAAGAGGTGTTTCACAGCATGTGAAATAATTCTGTGAAATCAAGAAAAGGCATTCAATCTTAACACAACACTTCACCCCAGAAGCAAGAGGAGTACAAAAGATGTAGGTGCAGAAAAGTGTTGAGACCTCCATAATCTCTACTTGGGCCACCTGGTGAAAAGTTCTTTCTCTTCCAAAGCTAGTTCAGAAACACTATTTTTTTCAAATGCAGAAATATCAATCAATAAAAGGCTAAAGATCAAGAAAAATCAGGGAAACACTACATCACCAAAGGAATAAAATGAAGTTCCAGTATCTGACCACAAAGAAATAGAAATATACATTTTGCCTGAAAACAAAATAAAACCAGCAGATTCGATCAAGCAGAAAAAAAAAAAAAAAAAAAACATTGTTAAATTTGAGAGTGAGTCATTTGAAATTATCAGTCAGAGGAGCAAAACGAAAAACATAAAATAAAAAGGATGAAGAAAACCTATAAGACTCATAGGACATCATCAAATAAAACAATGTATGCATTATGAAATACCAGAAAAAGAAAAAAAATGATTATTTAAAAAAATAATGGCTGATAACTTCTCACATCTGGGAAGAGACATGAATATCCAGATTTATGATTCATCCAAGGAATAGTAAAGAGGTTTAATCTAAAGAGATATGTTATAACTTTTTGTCAAAAGTGAACACTAAAGGCAAAAAGAGGTGAACTCACATACCAGAGAGCTCTCATTAGACTATACATGGATTTCTCAACAGATATCTTAATAGTCAGGAGATCCAAGGCACTGAAATGAAAAAGTAAAAAGGTTCAAATATATTATGGCCAGAAAACTGTACTTTAAAGATAAACACTACTACAGGTAAACAAAAAATACGAAGTTCAAGACCATTTGAACTGCCTAACAAGGGCAAAAAGGCAGGTTTTCAGGTTGAAGCAAACAGATGCTTATTAGAAAAAAATAGTATAAGAAAGTAGGAAATTCATTGGTAAAATACAGAGATAAACATTAAAAAGTGTAATGCTGTAAAAATGGTATATAAATTACTTACAAAACTTCATATAAAAGTTAAAATATGAAATGTTAAGAATTACTATAACCATAAAAATTAACTAATGCATGAACAATATAAAAGACATAAACTGCAGCACCAATAACAAAATCATGGGGGTGGGTAACAAAAGAATAGAAGTTTTGCATGCAATTGAAGTTGTTATGAGCTTAAAGTAGATTGTAGAACTATAAAATATTTCACATAAACTTCAGGATAACCACACACAAAAAAATACCTAAAAAGGATATACAAAAGAAAAAGAAAAAGGAATCAAACAATAGCAACACCAAAAAAAAAAAAAAGTCACAAAATCAACAAGAGAACAAGAACTCTAAAACAGATAAAAAAGTGGTTAACAAAATGACAATTGCATTTATCTATTAATAAGTACTTCAAATGTGGATGAACTAAACTCCTCAATCAAAACAAATACAGTAGCAGAATTTATCAAACAAAAAGATTCAACTAAGCTGGGTGAGGTGGTGTGACTTGTATTACTCTCACCTCTGGAGACTGGGGCAGGAGGATCGCAAGTTCAAAGCCAGCCTCAGCAACTTAACAAGGCCTTTAGCAACTTGATGAGACCATGTTTCAAAATAAAAATAAAGGGCTGGTGACATAGCTCAGTGGTAAGGTACCCCTGGCTTAAATCCCAATATTGGTAGGATAGGGGAGAAGATCCAAGTGCATACTGCATTCAAGAGACTCACTTAAGATTAAAGGACACACTGAGCTGAAAGTGAAGAAGATATCCATGCAAATGATAACCAAAAAAGATCAGATACTTTTATGAGCAGAATAGATTTTAAGTCCAAAACATGTTTAAGAAGCAAAGAACATTTTACAATGATATATGGTCAATTCGATAGGAAAACATAAATAAAAATGCACCCAACACCAGAAACCAGCATATGTAAATATTGACAGACCTGAAGGGACAAATAGCAATACAATAATAGTAAAAGACTTCAAATCCCGATTCTCCCTGTTGGATAGAATATTTAGTCAGAATAGCAGTAAGGAAACAGCAGACTTGAGCAACACTATAGAAATAATGAGCCTAATACACATACACAAATTGTCCCACCAAAGAACAGCAGAATACAGAATACATGATGTCTCAAGTACACATGAAACATTCTCCAGAATAATCACAAAATAAGTACTGACAAATTTTAAAAGATTCAAGTATCCCAAGTAGGTTTTCTAACCACAATAGAATGAAGCCAGAAATCTATAACAGAAGGACAATGGGAAAATTCACAAATATATGAAAGCTTAAAACACAATCTTGAACAACCATTTGGTCAAAAAAAAGATCAAAGGGAAACTTAAATGATCTAAAGACATACAAAAGTGAAATACTACATACCAAAACTTGTGAATGTATCAAAAGCAGTACTAAAAGAAAAGTTCACAGTGATAAATACTGCATTAAAAAAGAAGAAAGATCTAAAGTAAGCAACCTTACTTTATTCCTCAAAGAACTAGAAAAGAACAAACAAAAAGATGGCAGAGAGATGGAAGTAATAAAGGTTAGAGCAGAAATAAATTATACAGGAAATAGAAAAGTAATAGGATAAAACAAGAAAACTGTTGTTTTGTTTGAAAACAATGGGCAAATTCAGGAACACTAAAAAAATATTCAATAAAACCAGAATAAAAGAGATGTTATACCTGATATCACAAAGAAAAAGAAAAAGAATTGTAAGAGACTATTATGAATAAGTGCGCACTAAAAAATTGGACAACCTAGAATAGATGGATAAATTTCTAGAGGCATACAACATACCAACCCTGAATCAAGAAGAAACGGAAAGCTTGAACAGACTAATAACAAATAAGAAGATTGCATCAAACTAAAAACATCCGAGCAAAGAAAACTCCAGGACCACATGGCTTCACATGTGAGTTATTCCACAAACTATTCAAAGGAAGGAAGGAAAGGAGGAAGGAAGGAATGGAGGAAGAAAGGAAGACTTCCAAAAATATTTTATGAGGACAGAAACAACCTGACACCAATATCAGACCAAGATATCCCTTAAAAAGTTAGTTACAGATTTATATTCCTAATGTACATCTGTGCAAAATTCCTTAGCAAAATACTACCCAATTAAACTGAACTAGATGCCCCTCAGTAGATAAATGGATTTAAAAAAATGTGGCATATATACACAATGGAATTTTACTCAGCAATAAAAGATAATAAAATCATGTCATTTTCAGGAAAATGTATGGCATTGGAGAAGATAATGCTAAGTGAAGTTAGCCAACTCCCCCCCCCCAAAAAAACAAAAAAAACAAATGCCGAATTTTTTCTCTGATATAAGGAGACTGACTCATAGTGGGGTAGGAACGGGGAGCATGAGAGGAATAGATGAATTCTAGATAGGGCAGAGGGATGGGAGAGAAATGAAGGGGGCATGGGATTAGCAAGGATGGTGGAATGTGATAGACATCATTATCCAAAGTACATGTATGAAGACATGAATTGGTGTGAACATACTTTATATACAACCAGAGATATGAAAAATTGTACTATATACATGTAATAAGAATTATAATGCATTCTGCTGTCATGTTTTTTAAATCAATTTAAAAAAGATCATACCCCATGATGATATGGGATTTATCTCTAGGATGCAAGAAAAGTTCAGTATGTACAAATTAATAAATGTGATATACTACATTTATCATTAACAGAATAAATGATAAAAATCATGATAATTTCAATGCATGCAGAAAAGGTATTTTATGAAATGCAACATTCTTTCAGAATAAATACTCTCAATAAATTAGGTATAAATTTGGAATTTATCACAACACATTGAAAGCAATATATGAAATGCTCACAAGTATTGTCATGTATCATCTTGCTTGATGGTGAAAAACTAAAACTTTTTCTATAAGAACCAGAATAAGGAAAAGGTGCCCACTCACTACTTCTCTTAAACACAGAACTGAAAGTCCTATCCATAGCAACTGGATAAGGAAAAACTATTAGGAATGAAATTGATCAAATAATGATTTATGTATACATATGCCCTAATAAAACCTATCATTCTGTATAGTTACTATGCACCAATTAAAAAAATAATACAATTAAAAGCTCAAAAATCAATAAAATATCTTGACTGCTTGAGAATAAACAAGAAAAAAAAGACAGAAGAGACATCCAATCAAAAAGAAAACAGTAATATCACCTCAGTTTGCAAATAACGTGATCTCATATATTGAAAACCCAGTATGAGATCATGTTATTTGCAACTAAAAAGCTACAAGAAATAATGACTAAATTTATTATAATTGCAGAGTATAAAATTAATGTACAAAATTAGTTTTGTTTCTGTACACTAATAATAAACTACCTGCAAAGGAAGTCAAGAAAATGACTTCTTTTAAATTAGTGTAAAAAAAATATCTTTAGTAATACATCTAACAAAAAGTAAAGACTTGTACAATGAAATAATAAATTATTAATCAAAGAAATTTTAAAGGATATAAATACATTCTACATTAAGGATTGGAAGAATTAATGCTGTTAAAATGTTTATACTAGTCAAAGCAATTTATAGATTAAATTTAATCCCTATTAAAAATCTCAGTGGCATTTTTATAGGATAAAGTAAGACCCTTACTACTGAAAAGTAATTTTGAGCAAGAAGAACAAAGCATCACACTTCCTGAGTTTCAAAATACATTACAAAGTCTTAGTAATCGCAATTTATGACTGCCATGAAAACCAATATGTAGAAAAATAGAATAGAATCTACAGCCCATAAATAAGCTCATGCATGCATACATAGTCCACTAATCTTTGACAAGGGTGCCGAAAATATAGAATGGAAGAAGGATAATTTTTTCAATAAGTGGTATTGAGAAAATTGGATATCAACATTCAAAACATTTAAATTTGATTAATAATAATCAACTTAAAGTAGATTAAAGACATAAAAATAAAACTTAAAGCCATAAAACTCATAAAAGAATATATAAGAAAAAAATATTAATGTTGATTTCTGCAATGATATCTTAAACATGATACCAAAGCACAAACAACAAAAGCAGAAATAACAAGTGAAACTATGCCAACCTGAAAAGCTTCTACACAGCAAAGGAAATAATCAATAAAACAGAAAAGCAATCTACAGGATGGAGCAAAATATTTACAAAGCATATATTTAACCAATTAATATTTAAAATACATATAGAATACTTCCAACTTGGTAGCAAAAATGTACTAATAACTACTTTAAAATCCAGTCAAAAATGGTCAAAGGAACTAGAAAGACATTTCTCCAAAGGAGGTGAACAAATGGCTAACGTGGATATAGAAAGTATTTACTGTCATTAATCATCAAAGAAATTAATATCAAAGTCAAAATGGCATATAGCCTAACACCTCTGACAGTGGATATTACCAAAAATAAATAGATAAAACCTAAAATCCAAAAAAGAAAACAAAAAACAAATCAGATAAGGAAGAATGGTGAGGACGTGGAGAAGAGTGAACTTTCATATATTGCTGGTGAAAATGTAAATTGATACAGCCACTATGGAAAACAGTATGGGAGTTTCTCAAAAAAATTAAAAAGGGAACTTCCACCTATACCTACTATAGTTTGAATATGGGATATCCCACAAAGTTCTGTGTTTTAAAGCCCTGGTGCCCAGCTTGTCACTATTGTGTAATGATGGATACTTTAAGGAGTGCAGCATAGGGGGATGTCTTTGCTCATTGGAGTCAAAGTGGAACTGGAGGAAAAAAACAGATATTCTTTTACTTTTTCTCTTTTGCTTCTTTGACCATAAAGTGCCTAGTTTTGTTCTACCACATGCTCCAACCATAATGTGCTACTAAAAGCCTACAGAAAAAGGGCCAACCCATATGGACTGAAACCATAAACTGTAATCCAAAACCTTTTATCTTTATAAGTTGATTGATTATCTCAAGTATTTAATGGGAACCTGACTAGCATAATATCCAGACAAGTTGAAAATGGTATCTCATAAAACCACCTGCACTCCCATGTTCATTACAGCCTTACTCACAATAGCCAACACATGGAAGCAGTTTAAATATCTAGGATGCATGGATACAGAATATAGAGATATATGTATGTATATCTCACATATATATGTGTGTGTACACACACACACACACAATGTAACTAATACTATTCAATCTTACAAAAGAAGAAAATTTCCCCACTTGTTTACATTAAACAAAGTAAGTACTATAAATCAACATAGTTATAACTTGGTTAAGGTAATAGATCTTCTGTTGTGCTCTTATTGCAAGAAAAATAACAATAATTAATACACAAAGTGAGATGAAACATTTGGATGATACAATGTAAAAATGTTTAAGACAGATTAAGGTAGTGGTTTCATGCACATATACTGATCTCCAAACTGATTAACTTGTACATATTAAATGTGTATAGCTTTTGTATATCAATTTTTCTCAATAAAGTGATTTAAAAAATAAAATAAAAAGCCCAAACAATCTAAAGATTTTCCTTTTTTTCTGACCTCCCACTCTAAGAACTGAGCCCAACTGCATATTTACTTCTTATAACAAAATTCCATTTCAGAAGATGTGGCATTCATCTTTACTGCAGTGAGTCAACATAACAGCAGATAAGGGTTTTGTGTTTGTTTTTTTCTGTTTTGAGTAAATTAGGAGATGAATTTCCAACCTATAGTTTTCCAATCGGTCATTATATGGATATTTATGAGCCATTATTCCATGGTTGAGGTCATAATCAAGGTACAACTTGAAAATTCAATCCCTTGTAGGAAGTTTTGCATCACATTGACAGTGGCCTCTGAAATTCCTCCCTGACAATATTGCACACTTCCCATATCTGAACGTTTCCTTCTTTTTTCTCTTTTGGTAAATGAGAATGTTTCCATTTTATGTATTATGAAGAAATCTATTGACAAGCTCTTCTGGTTCTATAGAAGCAGTTCTCTGTCTGTCTTTCCATAGGCAAACTCTGGTTTCACCTCATACTAGCCATGTAGTGGGACTCAGCATGTTATTTCATTCCCCAAAGTCAAATCAATATGACGAATCATTAGTAAACTTTATAAATTGAAATGAAATTTTGGAAAGAGGAGAAGAAGAATGTTACAAGACATATCCCATAGCAAAATAATCATTAGGTAAGTTTATTTATTTATTTATTTTGGAGTGCCAATTTCATTGCCTACCAGTTTTTGTTTTTGTTTTTAACTGATCCTTCTTTATCCAATCATCAGGTCTTTCTGTCCCACTACACTTCTTTTATTCTGCAGAAATTGCAACTAAGTAAATAAAAAACACAGTACTTTTCAGTCTTCATTTTGCTAAATACATGGTGAATCTCTAAATTAGGAAATTCTCAGATAAATTTTACTTTTAAAGGCCATCTTTTTCAATGGTATACTTTGTGATACTAGATTTGTACCCAATGAACTTTGAAAAATGCAATATACTGAGATTCCTAAGCTTCAGACAGCCAGTAAGCCCTGTGGACTCAGCTGTTATCTTTCATACTGCAAATAATGATTTCACTGGCATCCCCGTTAACTAAATTATGCTCATGACTTCTTTCACAGGAACAAAATTCACTTCCAATGCTCTAACTTCTAGATAGGAGAGCATGGTGCAGTCATAGGAGGGGGAGAAAAGATAGGAAGAAGTAACCAGGAAGATTAGAACTTGATGAAAAACCAAGAATCTTGTGGTTAAGAGACAGATTTTTAGACTACCTTCAATGTAAACACATTAATTACCCTTTCAGTATAATACATTGTAAAAATGAATGCAGAAAAATATAACTTTAATTCACTCTGTTTAATAAAATATTTACTAACCAGCTACATAATTCTCTGTGGTTTCTGGAATGTAATTTTTAGGTCATTTAGAGTATGATCTTTATAAAGAACATGGTAGGACCTTTGTATTCATTTAGATTTTTCAAAACATTTTTGAGAATATGTAATAGCAAGCATTGATATATATGTTTTACTTAGTGTATCATATCCAATTCTTAAAAGTTTTATGAGATGGGTGTCATTACTGTCATTACTATCATTTTAATTAAAATGAGAATCAAATGTCCTGAGTCTACAAAGAAGCAGGACCAAAACTCTTCTTGGTCCCAAAAGATAAGACAGAAACACTCTGGTGCTAACTATCCAAATAACAAGGATATATAAGGCCAGCCAGATTGTTGTAATTTCTGAAACATTTTCTATCTTATTTTTGACTATTTTATTGCACTTGGTTTTTCTTGTTTATATTTCCCATGCTAACAGAATATCACCAAAAATACCTATCTGCATTTATTTGAAATGCTGTATTTTAAAGGCACAGAGAACCAAAGAAATTATATACATCTGAGTAAAGACAATATATACACCAAAACATTTTAAAGTGTCAGAAATATACAGCAATGCACCAAATTAATGGTAAAGAAGATAAGTACCTCCAAAAACAAAGGCCAAATTAAAGTTTACCATTGGAAGAAACTGGACATGCATCGAGCCTGAAGAATGTGCAGAAAAAAACAAATGGAGAAGAAAAATCAGAATGTGTTTAAAAATCAGATGGAAGCCAGGCGCAGTGTCCCACACCTATAACCCTCAGACTTGGGAAGCTGAGACAGAAGGATTGCAAGTCCAAGACCAGCATTAGCAACTTAACAAGACCCTATCTCAAAATAAAAAAAGTGCTGGGGATAAAGCTCTGAGATAAAGCACCCCTGGTTTCAATCCCTACTACTGAAAACAAAAATAAATTAGAAGGAAAAAGAGAGTAATGCTAATTTGGCACAAATTTATCTTTAACTTAAAAATGCATTTATAACCATGAAGGAATGAACCATAACCTCAGAGGAAATTTAAAGAAAATAAATGATAGATATTCTTCTCTGGGTCCTAGCTAAGATGCTGAATTTCTCATTCTTCTCAACAATGCATACTATTTCATATTACCACAAATAGTGTACAAGAATTCCCTTTTTTCCATAACTTTACAAGCACTTTTTATCTTTAATAATTTTGGTAATAGCCATTCTCATTAGAGTGAAAGTTATATCTTTCTGGTTTTCATTTGCATTTCCCTAATGATTAGTGATATTAAGCACCTATTACATATCTCTTGGCCATTTATGTTTTCTTTTGAGAACTATCATTTTAGGTATGTGGGCTATTTTTGCATTGGGTATCTATTTATTGCTACAGAGATTTTATGTTTCAGTTAACAAAATAAAGTTAATTTTTTAAATTACCAAGTTCCCCCCAATTTTTCCTCTTTTTTATACCTGTGCTGTACAATCTTTGTCTTCTTCTCAATATTCATTCTCCATCCTTTTTCATCCTGCTCCAAAACACAGAAGGCTGACTCCCCTGACAATAAAATCAGTCTCACTGGTCTTCTGGCTTCTGGTTGAATTCCACAAGTGGAAGGCCTTAAAAGAGGTCACAGGGCACAGGGAGAGATGGATCAAATGGTGGTCCATTCACAATCCAAGAAATGTCAATAATGCTTTTCATATTGGCTGCACCAATTTACAGTCCCACCAGCAATGTATGAGTCTGCCTTTTTCCTCACATCCTCACCGAAACTTATTGTTGTTTGGATTCTTAATAGCTTCCATTCTGACTGGAGTGAGATGAAATCTTAAGAGTAGTTTTAATTTGCATTTCTCTAATTGCTAGAGATGTTAAACATTTTTGCATAAATTTGCTGATTATCATCTTCTGAGAAGTGTCTATTCAGTTCCTTGGACCATTTACTAATTGGGTTATCTATTTATTTATTTATTTTTATGGTGTTAAGTTTTTTGTGTTCTTTATATACCCTAGAGATTTGTGCTCTACTGATGTGCATGTGGTAAAAATTTGCTCCCATTTTATAGGCACTCTATTGACCTCACTGATTGTTTCTTTTGCCAAGAAGAAGCTTGTTAGTTTGAATTCATCCCATTTATTTATTCTGAATTTTAAATTTTGCACTATAGGACTATTATTAAGGAAGCTGGGGCCTAATTCAACATGATAGAGATTTGGGCCTACTTTTTCTTCTATTAGGTGCAGAGTCTCTGGTTTAATTCTTAGGTCCTTGATCCACTTTGAGTTGAGTTTTGTGCATGGTAAGAGATAGGGGTTCAATTTCACTTCATTGCATTCTGGAAAACTGGATTTCCAGTTTTCCCAGCACCATTTGTTGAAGAGGCTACCTTTTCTCCAATGCATGTTTTTGGCACATTTGTCTAATATAAAATAGTTATAATTTTAGGGGTTAGTCTCTGTGTCCTCTATTCTGTACCATGGTCTACCAGTCTGTTTTGGTGCCAATACCCTGCTATTTTTGTTACTATTGTTCTGTAGTATAGTTTAAGGTCTGGTATAGTCATGCCACCTGCTTCACACTTCCTGCTAAGGATTGCTTTAGCTCTTTTGGTCTCTTATTTTTCCAGATGAATTTCATGATTTCTTTTCCTGTTTTTATGAGGAATACCATTGGAATTTTGATTGGAATTGCATTAAATCTGTAGAGTGCTTTTCCCACTACACAGTCTATACCCAAAGGACTTAAAAACAGCATAGTACAGGGACACAGCCACATCTATGTTTACAGCAGCATAATTTACAATAGCTAAACTGTGGAACCAACCTAGATGCCCTTTAGTAGATAAATGGATAAAGTATATATACACAATGGAATATTACTAAGCAATAAAATAGAATAAAATCATGGCATTTGCAGGTAAATGGATGGAGTTGAAGAATATAATGCTAATGTAGTTAGCCAATTCCAAAAAACCAAATGCCAAATGTTTTCTCTGATATAAGGATGCTGACTCATAATGAGGATGAGGAGGCAGCCGGGGAGGAATTGACCAACTCTAGATAGGACAAAGGGTGGGAGGGGAAGGAAGGAGGCATGGGGTAGGAAAGGCGGTGGAATGAGGTGGACATCATTAATTTAAGTACATGTATGAAGACACAAATGGTGTGACTCTATGTTGTGTACAACCAGAGACATGAAAATGTGTGCAATGTATGTGTAATATGAATTGAAATGCATTCGGCTGTCATATATAAAAAATTAGAATAAATTTAAAAAGAGGTCACAGGGTATGATGAGAGAGGGTAGATATCAACACCCTTAAACAGGCTCCCTACATGAAGACACAGGTTTGGCAAAGACTGTTCCTTGACCTAAGACCACAGTCACTTAGTTGGCCTGACTCCAGCAAATGTAACTTCCACTGGTTTCTAGTCAAGCAACAAACTCCATCTAGAGAAATCTATGAACTTCTGTTAGTTCCATCTCTCCACTCCTCCTTTTGGCAGTTGCCTGCAACTTTTATGTCTTTGTGTGTAACTAGATCCAGATCAAGTAAAAAATAAAGGTGAGGGAATAACCAGAGGAAGAAAAATGACATAGGAAAGATGGACAATGGAAATAAATGAAGGCAGAACTGAAAGTCAAAAGTGCAGTGCGGTGACTGACAAGGTGGAGAATAGAAAAAGAAAAATCTCCCATTCGATTGCCTCTTCCAGCCTCACTCTCTTAATGAAAATAGCCAAGGCAAGAATGAATTTCAAAAACCTGAGCAAGGTGCCCCCATTGAATGGCAATCAGAATGTCCATTTATCTCTAATAGAAGACCGATCATTCATCTTGAAATTGGGGTTATCAGACTGAGAAGGGCCAGGAGAATTATCAGGCCAACTGAAGCTCAGGATGCCCAGAAGGAGAAAGAAAAGGAAAGACGGATCTATGTGACAGACAGGTTAAAGAGAAGCCGTATAATTTTATGTCAAAACCAGCCAGTGTCTCAAGCCTCCTTCACCCTCGTAGGGCCTGACAATTACTCCTGTCCCTCTAAGCAAAAACACATGCCTGACCTACAATCAGAATTCAGTCTGCCAACTCTCACTTTAATTCTGTCCTTTTTATCCCTACCATTCCCAACCTGAAACATTTCATAGATATTTTACAACCTTGCTATTATTTAAAAATGGCCACCAAGACTTTTTTTTAAAAAAAATAACCAATACTTAACATATTTTAGAACACGTTTAAAAATCTGATATTAAACTCACACTTGCATTAACCTAACAGAAGGAATAATTTTATTTACTTTTCTCCTGCATGTTAACACACTCTACTCTCTGAAATGGATGCTTTCCATTCTCAAAAATCTCAATCCCAAGTTATAAAAATGAAAGAGAATTAGACTAAAGAGGGGAGCTAAATGTTAGAGAGAAATCTGGCACAAATATAACAAAATTCATCCAGTTCCCACAAATGAAAGAGGATGAAGGAAGGTTCTTCAAATAGCCAGAGATGGTGAAGCCAAAGAGTACATAGAAAAGATCTGACATGCAAGGAGAAAAATCCATCAATCCAAAGTCATGGTAAAATATCACAGATTTGTTTTTAAAATCATCAGGGCTATTTGTTCCAAGTATTCATTTGTGTCCAATTTTCCATAAATCTGCATAATGTGTTGATAAGCCCCTAAGTCCAAGTATGAAATATTAAATCAAGTGCATTAATTAGTGTGACTAACTGGAACTAAATCCAAAACCAATATGGTTAGCTCCCAATTACCTGCTTTATTGGAGAGAAACGGCACTGTGGGGGATAATCCCCTAAGCATTTCTTCTTGGCTCTGGCAGGCATTATTATGCTGAATTTTTGTTAGATGATTGCTTGTTTGTTTTTAGCAATATTTTCTTCCCAGTTATTTTTACTTCAGTATAACAAAGTAATTCATCTTCTGAAAAACAAACTGACTGACTTCTAACAAGGGCATTGAAGCAGGACCACGCTTAGAACTGGGTGGGGAAGACTACTTAAGAGTTACCTCTGCCTCTTTCTGATGTTGCCTGCCGCAGTTCAGGAAATGGAATGCCCAGATTCTTCAGGATCCATTGCCACTGCTGGGGTTTTCCAAGTCACTCAAGCTTGCATGGGAACAAATTCAGGCCAGTGAAACCAAACCATTATGAACTGACAAGGCATTTATTTTAAAACTCTAACCATATTCTTTCTCCCTTTCATTTAGTAAATATGGTTGCAACACATTTCTTTTTTTAACTCCTCTTTTTACATCTTTCTCATTCTTGGAAAATCATAATAGAGTATGGTATACATTAAAAGTCCAGATGTCTTTACGATAGTGAACCAACACCCATGAAAAGCTATCTATTGCACACCTTATTTTGTAAAAAATCTAAATAATTTAATCTATGATGATCAGTGATCCTCTCCATGAAGAATATCCACAGTTTCATGTTATAATAGAAAGGTCCATGGACTAGACCTAATCAAAAAGATGATGGATTATATAACCTTATAGACCTTATAGACACCATAAGAGGCTAAAATAAATTTCTTAAATTAATGTTACTGTTCATACAACACTCTGTGGTACTCTTATAACACTCTATATGTGGCTTCCCATTTCATCCAGATGGTGATCCAAGAAAGAAGAAAGAAAAAAATTGGCCTGGACTTGATTTTTCAAGAATTTTTCAAGAATGAATTGTAAATGATACCAGCTGTTAAACAAAGACTGAGATCTAGGTGGTAATTATGATGAATTTTCCTAGGAATATCTTCTCATTTAAAGATTTAAAACTGAAAGAACTGACAATAATTAATATTTAAAATTTATATTTAAAATGCACACAGATTTCAATGATTAGACTTCAGATCTCAAACACAGGCCTAATACCAACTTTGTTCCACATTCAAAACTTTAGTGTTTGGATACTCTAAAGATGAGGGTCAGTGAGTGGATTTAATATGGCTTAAAATGCCCTCAATGAACCATTGATCTCTGCACTAACTTCCAAATCTTCTTCATGTATTTTTAGTCTTAGTTTCTTATAGCCTTTACTCATTCTTTTTCTTTTATCAAAATAATTTCCAAACTCTCAGTAAACTCATTCACATCGTTCAGATCCCAGGTCAAATATCACCTACCTGGGCATTTGAGAGTATCATCTGAGAATATGTTGGATCTTTCTAATACGCCTGTCAGAGCACCCTGTGCTCACTTCATAACACTGATCAAAGTTAGTAGTAATAGGAAGAGTAATAAATTTACATCTCTATGTGTGTGTGTGTGTGTGTGTGTGTGTGTGTATTTGTTACTGTGACTTTAATGTTTGTATCACTAAACTGAAAGCTTATTGAAGGTAGAGTCATGTTTATTTGGATTATCTTTGTATCTTTTGAAGCTGAATTTAGTAAACACACACACACAAAGCTAGTGAATGAAAAAGTGCATAGATATCTTAATGCACATGCCTTCTTATATCCAGCAAGGAAAAGTACATGCGATATTGGTGAGCACTCAGAATCATCATGCTCCCATAGAAGAAAGCTAGGTAGGTCATTCGGCAAATGTGAATGCAATACTGTTGAATTAAAACTGGTAATGTTCACTATATTAGTTTGTAAGGGCTGATATAACAAAGTTTCACAATCTGAAAGTTGTATACTAGAGGAATTTATTGTCTACCAATTACAGAGCTTAGAAATCTGTGATCAAGATGTGGAGAGGGCTATGCCCCATTTAAAAGCAGTAGAGAAGGATCTGTTCCAGGTTGTCATCCTATTTTCTAATGGTTCCTTGTCTTGTGACAATGTGTAACTCCAGTCTTCACATAGTATTTTCTCTGTGCATGTGTTTGTATCCTCCTAGGACATTGTTTTTATAAGGGCACTAGTCATATCTCATTAGTGGCTCAACCATTATGACCTCATCTTTAACCTAACTGATTACATTTGCAACAACTCTGTTTTCAAGTTAGGACCCATTCTGGGGTACTAAGGGTTACAACTTAAACATATCAATTTTAGTTGGACATAATTCTACACATAACATTCAATGACAGCTATTACAGCTATAATTTAATATGACACTGATATAAAAAGTCTGTCTACACATTTGTCTATCTTCATTTATTTGTCACTATCTCTGGGGAAAATGTGTTATTTTAGAATGAATAAGAGAAAAACAAAGAAGAAAAAAAAATATCCCCAAATGTATTGCTGAGGGCTATAATCTTAGATGCACTCACATTCTTAAATGTTATCCCTTGTGAGAAAATTTTTCAGGAAGGACACTCCAATGAAGAATTCATTCACAAGAAGATTAATGTCATGAAGGTCTCAGACAAGTCCTATGTATGTTTCTAAACTGATCAGTTTGCTTACAGTGTGTAAAATGAGAGAACATAAAAGGTGTTGGGAGGTCACTACTCAGCTATGGATATACCACGTTTTGGATTTTATTCTTATATTGAGCAAACAAGCTAAATTCACTTTTTAACTTAATAATATTTTTGTGAAATATTTTATTATTTATATTTACTTTTGTATCTTCTGAAAATAATGAACTTTCATTTATACTTTCTAATTCTTAAACATACACTTACTTTTCTTATTTTCTCACATCACGTAGGACCACTAGTAAATGGTTGAATAAAGTAATTGTGGCCATTATGCCTCATCTCTAAACTAAGGGGGAAGATTTTTATACTTCAACATTAAAAAATGTTTTAGTACTAGTCCTGCATAACCTTTTGTCAAATTAAGGGAGTCCCCTTCTTTTTCTACTTTGCAATATTAATTCATGAATGAACTATAAATGTTATGAAGAGATCATTTATTGAGATTATAATATAGCTTTTCTCTTTTGTTATGTTGATTTATTTTTAAATGTTAGATCAATCTCATATTTCTAGAATAAAAACAATTTAGGATGTATTACCCATTATGCATTTTATTTGCTAATACTTTGCTCAGAATTGTTGTGTCTGATCATAGGAGAAACAGACCTGACATTTTGTTTTCTAGTACTGTCCTTACAAAATTTTGATATCAAGGTTTTGCTAGTTTAATAAAACAAATTAGACATTTTTATTTATTCTCTGAGTTTGTGTAAATTTTGGCATTTTTTTTAACTTAAAGTTTTGGGAGAAAAATTCACTAGTGAGGTTTCTTTGGGGATATAGCTTCTCCAAGTAAGATCTTAAATTATGGTAAATGACTCCATGCTCAAATTTGATTAATGCCCATGTGTCTTTAAAAAATAATACACATACACACACACACACACACACACACACACACACACACACATTTCACAGCTCTTGGTTGCCAGATTCTTTTGATGTTAATGTAGTCAAGTTTACTAGACATTTTATTTACATTTCTCCATCTTCATTATTTTTTTCTCCCATTTTCACAAACATTAAGACAGATGTGTTAAAACATTCTAATGCAATTGTGAATTTGTCAGTTTCACTATATAATTCTGTCAAGAACTTTCATCATCAACTGATTCTGCAAAAACTCAGTTGCAAGTTTTATCATTGTTAATTCGGAAATAAATCTTTTCTTTCTGGCTTCTTTTAATGTATTCTCTTTTCTTCCAATTTTCAACAATTTTACATTGACTGACAAGATGTGATTTCTTTTACATACTTGGATTTACAATGGCCTCTTACATCTAAGGCTTTGTCTTTGATCACTACCAGAAAATTTACATCGATTATTTTTCTCCCATTTTTCTGAGAATATGTGTATGATAGACGTTTTTCATTTTCATATGTTACATAACTCAGTCTCTTTTCTGCATTTTTCTATCCTATTGTGTGTGTGTGTGTGTGTTTCAGTCCGGATATTTTGTTCTGATCTATTTTCTGATACACTAAATCTGTTTTCTCTTCGATTGAGCAACATTATTACATTTCTGATTTCACTTTTATTTTCTGTTTTATTCTTTTGTTGTTCGTTTTCAATTGTTTCCATTTCTCTGATTAAATTTTTCAGTATGACATTTCTTGAACATACTATTAACACTCATTTGAAGTTTGTGACTGATATTGCTAATATCTAGATCTTCTCTGTTTGATTCTGTTCCTAGTTTTTTTTTCAAGTAGCTGTTTAAGATTGAATATTTAATGTATGAGGAAAATATAGAAGTAATTTGAGGCACTGAGAGATTATTTTCTTTCAGAATTTATTTACTTTTTGTGCCAAGGAGGAAACCTGAAGAAAGCAAATTATGGGCCTTAACCTCTCAAATGCTCACTTTATTTGTTGCTCTCTGATGCCCTCAAATATGTTTTTTTTTTTCATATTGTATATTCTTCTTGGTTGTTCCGAATTTAAATATTGGCAGAATAAGAACTATGATGAATATTGTCTCAGGAGAAGTAGATTGGTTGTGTTTCGTTTCCACTTAAGGCCTAAAGTTTGTTTTCCAGTCCCTCGAGGTACATTTTGCTTCATACCATCTGATAAATACAATTGCACACCAATATAAGTAAGAATATATTTGATATATTGTATTTTAAAAATTTTCAAAGCTTGACACACAAATTGGATATATTTTTAAAGACATATAAGGGTTATAATGCTCATTATATGATTGACCTTGTTCCGTTTATGTACTGTTGTGTAACAACTGCTCTCCCCAAAACTTAGTAACATAATTCAACGGTGTTCATTTATTTTGGTCTGCCGTCTACAAGAATGCAGGAAGAACTCAGGGAAAAAAGTTTTCCCTGCCTCCCATGGCAGCATCTAAGATATCTCAAGGGCCCTGAGGCCCTCTCACACCATATCTGATGGTTGATTGGGGCTTTAGCTGCTACAATTGAGACTGTGACCAGATTACACCCCTAAGTCCTACCTGCAGGTCTTACTGGGCCTTTACAGCCTGGTAGCTCAGTTATAAGAGCAGTGACTCCAGAAAACCTGGTGAGAACTGCATGTTCTTTTATAACCCACTCCTTGATGTCTCATAGACTCATCACTACCATTGTTACAAGTCTCACCTAAAGGGGAAAGAATCATAGATACCATCTACCTATGGGAAAAATGTAAATATCATAGTTTTACAGGCATTTGGGATGAGAAATAATATTGTGACCATTTGGAAAAATACTATATACCAATTTTTCAAGAAACTATGGGCAGGGTAACTTTCTGGAAAAAAAATGAAATCTAACAATGGTGTTCACATTTTAAACACTGATGAAAATATTCAGTTTGTGCTTAAATTTTTTTCTATAAAGCAAATTAATGTCTACTTTTTATTTTACAGAAATTGAATTTATTATCCTGAATTTGGTTAAGTCTCAAATCTATATATCTTATCCTGAAGAAACTGTTATAAATTTTAATATTCTAATGTTAGTCATACATTAGTTATATTCTTCCATCTAATCCTTATTTCCCTGAATGATATAAATTATTTTGATGAGGGCTGTCATTGGCACTATCAACTGTGTTGCTAAACCTGCTTCCATTATTTTGTGCCATTTGGATTTTTCTAAGTGCATCTACCATATGGACACTGTGTTTATTGTCAAAGTCTGAGATGCTCATTTAAGAAGCTCTCTGGAGTATTTTCATGTTCGAAAATATCATCTGGCCAATAGTTTCTTTTCATAGTCTCTTCAAAATGCTTACTAAATCCCTTCAACAATATTCAAGAAGAATAGAGTAAATTCAAATTACTCTAACCTATAAATTTATGGTTGTAAGCTCCATAAAAGATGTACAGAAAATATAAGAGTAACAATATTTTATATGACAGGACTGTGATGGAACAACACTTGATTCAGACTGTTGCATACCTTGCTTTCCTTCACAAACTGAAGAATGTCCCCCAAGAAAAGGTATCCTGTTTTTATTCTACACCATATGTTCTCTAAATCTGAGATCCATGAACACACTGACAAGAACTGCAATCATCTCTGCAGCTCTTTAGTAATACGATGCAGTGGACACTGTGCAGGCTCCTGCCCGTGCTCCCACCTGAGCAGCTTCATTAGCTGCATTCATGAAAAGATTTCAAATTTCATAAAAATTACAAGGCAGGAGATGGAAACTGAGATGTGGTATCATAGTACACTGGGGAAAATAGGCTTATATTTTAAGTAGAGACAGAAACTTTTAACACAACAGGATGAAACTTATAAATTTCAGTCATAAATTAGGGTTAAGATGGAAATATCACCTCAATAAATTATAGGAACTCCAGAACGACTATTGACTGGTTGACTGCACCAGAAACATCTGAGAACATGGCATTTAACTAAATTACAGTGAAAGAGAGCATAGAAAAATCTACCAATTACCACAAACAATAGTTCAGATTCCCTTTCTCCACTTGCAAATATAAGGTTCACCAATAATAACTAAACACCTGAGTTATTCATGAGTCAAAGTAGATGTAGAACTGCAATTACAGATTATGGAAATGTTAAGTAAAATTTAAAAAACTACATATGAAAAACCAATAAAATTGAAATCAGAAAAGTGAAAACCTTAAATTTTATATATATATATATATATATATATATATATATATATATATACACACATATATTGCATTTTGTGCACAGCTCTATGAAAACAATTAAGGTAAATAGTAAAAAGAAAAATAATAAAAAATCCAATTCATTATTTAAATTACAATTTATTAATATTGCTTTATTAATTAAATTTAATATACCAAAAAATAACCTGAAGACCTGTTTTATTGAAGGCATTTATAAAACAAAATTCTACCAAGTCTAAATAATTGTGATTTCAAATGATGAATAACATTCTAAGCAAAGGTTCATTTCTAAAATTGATTTATCAGAAATAATTTGGATCACTTTATACAGCTTTGTGTATTTGAGTTTATACTTAAAAATGAGTGAAGAAATTGATGCATGAATACAGAACGAGCATCTATCATGTTATCTTCAAAATTAATTTTGAAAGAGAACAAAGTTGGAGGACTTACACTTTCTGATTCAAAAACACTATGAAGCTACAGTAATCAAAACAGTAAGATACTGGCATAAAGTTGAACAATATAGACCAATGGGCAAAAAATTGAGGATACAGAAAAAAAACCTACATATATGACAATTGATGTTTTTCAGCAAGAGTGCAAAGTCCATTTAATGGGGAAATATTGTCTCCTCAACAAATGTTTCTGGGACAATTGATTTAAAAATATGAAACAATGAAGTTAGCCCCACATCTCACACCATATAGAAAAATTTACTCAAAATAGATACATGACCTAAATTTAAGAGCTAAAGTTTAATATTTAGAAGATAACATGCAAATCAGTCTTCATGACCTTGGGTTTGGAAATGGATTCTTCAATATGACACCAAAAGCACAGGAAACAAAATAAAAATAAGTAAATAAATCTCATATCAATTTATGTACCTCAATGGACATCATCAAGATAGTAAAAAGACAACATACAGAACCAGAGAAAATATTTTCAAACCATATATTGATAAGAGTTCATTACCTAGAACTATATAAAGAACTCTTACTATTCAACAACAAAAAATGCAAACAATTTGATAAAAATGGGCATTATTATCCAAAGTACATGTATGAAGACAAAAATTGGTGTGAATATACTTTTTATGCAACCAGAGATATGAAAAATTGTGCTCTATATGTGTAATAAGAATTGTAATGCATTATGCTGTCATATATAAAAATAAATAAATAAAAGTTAAAAAAAAATGGGCAAAGAACAGGAATAGGCATTTTTCCAAGGAAGACCAAATGTTGAATAAAAACATGAAAAGATGCTCAACAACATTAAGCATTTGGAAAATGCAAATTAAAACAACTGTGAGATGCCACTGCACACCTATAAGTCTGCTATAATCCAATATAAAAATATTAAGTAATAAATGTAAAAGAAGGTGTGGAGAAATTAGAGCCCTCTACATTGCTGGTGGGAATATAAAATGATTCAGCCACTGAGGAAAATATCTGAATGGTTCCCCAAACCATAAACATGTAATTACCATATGATCCAGTTATTGCACGCCTATGTATATACAAAAATGAATAAAGAGCAGGTACTTAAATATATCTCTACACACACACACAAACCCACACACATACACACACACACTAACATATATGTAATTATATATATATATATATATATATATATATATATATATATATATATATATATATATATATATATATTTCAGGTCAGTATTATTTACAATGGATTCTTCAATATGTCACCAAAAGACAGGAAACAAACTAAAATTAAATAAATAAATTTTATATCAATGTATGTGTATCAATGGACATCATCAAAACAGTAAAAAAACAACAAATAGAACCAGAGAAAGCATTTTTAAACGACATACTGATAAGAGTTCACTACCTAGACTATCTAAAGAACTCTTCAGAAGTTGAAACAATGCAAGTGTCTGTCAACAACAGATGAGTGGAAAAACAAAACCTGGTATATGGTAAGTGAAATTAGCCAGACACAAAAGAACACATATTGCTAAAATTAACAGGGAAGGGAAGGGGCACTTACTGATTAATGGTTTTGGAGTGTCCCTTTGGGGTTAAAAAAAAAGCTTCAAAAATAGATATGAATGATGTTCTATGATATTGTGAATATAAGTAATACCAATAAATTTTACATTTTAAAACAGTTAAAATAGAAAACTTTGTTATATATTTATATATAACATGCATAATATGTTGATAGTCATTCATTGAATATATTTTATTTATTTTTGTTTCACTGTACATTTTATTATTTATAATAAACATTTTATCATTTATTATAAACAATATAATATAATATACATATTACATACATCAGACATACTATGTGTCATATGCATATAACATATTAGTATTTTAACATTATCCTACTTATATGTTGATATAATATGTAAATCACATAATAAATATATCATGTATAATAAATTATTATACATATAAATATGTTATATATTGTTTACCACAGTTTTAAAAACACAAGTTTCTCATTTCTGATTGGTCTGGTTTGAGATTTATATACACAGAATATATATTCTGTGTATCCTTGTGTATCATCTCCACATTCTTTACTGTGAAGTATGAATAATTAACACCACAGCACCACACCTCTCTCATAAGCCTGCAGTGGTGAGCAGCACAATTTGGCACCTTCCAAACATCCTCACCATGGATATACCTAATACTGCATATCCTCCATTTTCAGAGGTATTTTTTCATTAATTTTTAAATCAGATTGTGTCCTGCAATTGACAGGCACATGTAATGAAATACTTGTTACTAAAAAATGTTTTTAAGTATTGATGTGAACCTTTTTTATTTTGTTCATCTAAAATGTGTTCAATGGGCACATGTTCTTTGCATAATCAGAATAAACTAAATTCTGAAAACATATTAACTCTCGTGAATGTAAAATAGGTTAATGTTCTAGAGAGTTTTATAGGCAATCTATAAATAGTTTTCCGGTAAAAAAAAAAAAAAATGACACTAGTCTTTAGTGGATTAATATTACTTTGCAAGCACATTTAGTGGCATAAAGACAGATTAATGGAAAAAATTAGCAAACATTGTGTATAGTATGATTAATTTTAAAACCAAAATATTAACAATGATGAATGAATTTTTGACTTTTTCCTTTTAGCTTCTCTATATTTCTACCATTAGCATTTTTGACTCTCTGATTCAAAAATATTTATTATGCTTCTATTATATGCCTATCAAGGTTAAAATGAATGAATGAATGAATAAAAATGAACTAAGACAAAGAATAGTTCTGCTGAATTTGAGCCATTTTATCCATGAAGCGTAAAGGCATACAACCAGAAGCTAGCAAGTTGATTGGCAGATTGTTCCACCTATTTCTACCTGTTGTCCTGGAACTACCCTCAACGGGAGCTGCTTATTCTCTCTAGTTCCTAATTTGGAATTATCACCTGAACTCAAGATTTTTAAATTTATTTCTCAATGATTGAAATAATTTTTATGTGAAGAAATGATCAGGCTTCCCAGTACTTTCTGATTCTCAAAATGAGATACCCACAATATTTTCCCTCAACCCATATCTTTCTCAGCCATTTCCCATTTTGACATTAGGAAGTCAGTGGACCTAAAATCTTCCAAAACATCCAAGCAAACATGTTTTCTAACCTAATCTTTAAATGATATAATTCTAACTGAGCCAAAAATCCTCTGGATTGAAATAGTCCCAATTTTTTCATTTGTTTCACACAACAGATGTGCATATCCATTATGGCTGTCTTTGAAGCCAAAGGTTGGTGAGAAATTTCCTTGTCTAGCAGACAACATAGATAAGTAAGGGTGCATTTCTTATGAATTTCAATCCATGTGCCTCTAGCATACATGCCTAAGAAAATTCTCTAGAGGCAGCTATACCTAAAACATATGTTCTCACTTATGGAGAATATAATTAGAGATGGCAGGAATCCTTTACTTCATCTCTGCATTCAGTTAGTTACTCTTTCAAAGGCATGCTAACATTTATTTCAAAGTGATGACATAGAAAATTTTTAAGAAATTCAGAATTAACTTTAAATGAAAAGAAAAACATTCAGGTAAAGAATATTCCCTGATCCCAGAACTTCAGTGCTCTCAGTTGTAATTTCAACACACTTTACTTACTCCTATTTTCATTAGTGGTTTTTTTTTTTTTGTCCCCTGGGACAGGTAAATAGACAAGAATCCATTGTCATCTTAGACTTCATAATGTTACCTCCCTTAATTAAGCAACAAATCTGAGTTGTTCCACTGTCAGACTGAGATTGTTCTTAATCCACTGGTATTTTCATAGGGATTATATAAAAACTTTTTTTAATTTATACTGTTTTATCTCTCTAATTAGTGTCATCCCAATTTTATACTCATGCTTCTGTGATGATGAGAAACAGAACTGAATGAGAACTTAAAAAATCATCTAACTGTGGACTTGCAAATTCAAATGCCTTAAGAGGTACATAGAAAATCCAAATGTGTGGGGCAACAAATTTCAAGGTTAGAATAAAAGGCCTGTGCAATTTGAAGAAAATATCCTTATAAAACAATTCAGCAATTGACCGATTTTGAACAACAACAACAACAACAAAATCTATATTTGCTAGCTAGATTAGTCTCATAGTTAATAAATTTTTAATTAATACATCCTCCTCATTTTACAGTTGGAGAAGTTAATATCCAAAGATGATAAGGGACAAAACCTTTGTGAGTTAATAAAACAACCAAAAAATGGGAGAAATTCAATAATTGGTTCTTTTCTTTGGGAGTGAGGGGCATTCAAAGTCCAGATCTGTTTGGTTTCTTCCTAATCTTCAGCCACATCTTCCTCTACTTTTTCACTCCCCACGCCTAATTAACTCTAACTGCCCTGGTCTTCTTTCAGGACCCTCTTACTGATGTGCCAAAGTCCATTTTCCCACTCCTTGAACTTGGACTGACATTGACATTGTGACTTCCTTCTGCCCGTGGAACGTCAGCAAATGTTGATTCAGAGCCATGACCTGTGTCAGAGACTGTGCAGCCATGGTGTTCCTTGTGTTCCTCTTGAGAATCTGCAGAAAAAAAGTCTAGTAAAACAGAGATTGGCAAGCAAAAGTTGAAGAATGCATGAGAAGCCAAGGTAATGTACAGCAAAGGAGCTGCATGTACTGCCTTGGAGAGAGGATGGTGTGGTGCTCAGGGAGTTGGATTTTTAAGGAAATTGAGTACCCCTGCTCTTGCCTCAATTTTCCTGCCCTCTTGATCATTTACCTTTGGATAACCCCTAGCAAACTTTCTTTGTGAGCTTATTGATATTCTGTTTGCCAGGGCGACTGGGTATTTGTGACTTAGTTTCTTTGATAAGGGAGGGTCCAGTTGACTCGGATACAAGAGAAAATGACATGCCCTTGAAATAGTTGTTTCCCTTAAGGAGCTAGAATTAACTAGACCCCACTTTTCTGAAGCTTGTTTGCTGAGATTAGGGTTCCCCATAATTTTAAGTTATAGTTCCTTCAAGGGATTATAATTATCTACATCTTGGGAATTGGGGGCATTCCAGCTCTCATTCCCAAATGCTTGCCTGTTGAGAGAGGCTTCCCTGCAGTTTGTTTCATGACTCCTGAGTTTTCATAATGCATAGGCCTAATGTCTGTCCTTCATGTCCTTTCATGGCTAATTAACCTTCCTAACAATGTGACTGAGGAACACTAGAAAAAAAGTGTACAACTTTCTGCTCAATCTCACCCTCAACTGGTGCCATGAGAATATGCCCAGGCCAGCTTGCTGGAAAATACAACCTGTAAGACAAGACAAGACGGTGTTCACAGGCAAAACCATTCTAGTTAACACATAGCCAGCTCACATGTGAACAAACCAAACAACCTAAAAACCTCTGCTTTGCCCAACAGTCCACAGATGCATGAGCAAATATAGCTCAGATTTCAATGAACAGACTAGATTACCAGAACCCCAGAGATTCGGGAACTAAATGATTTTTTTATTGCTGCATGCCATTGATATTCTGCAGCTGTTTGTTACGCAGCATTACTGTCAATAGATAACTGATGCATTCTCTCCTTAATTAATAATTTTTAAACACTCCATCTGTGACTATATTTAATTGAGTCATGTTGACAGAAGGACATTTAAATAGGCCTGAGTACAGTGAGAAATAGGTGTAACATAGATGGCCAGGTGAACATTTGCTCATCTTGTGGATAAATATGGGCCTCAGATGGCAGGCATAATTAGTTCAGAAATGGTTTCTAATTGATAATTAGATTAGATCAAAAGGCAAGCAGATTTAGTACCTAGGGCAAGTTTGCAATATGGTCAGACTGATTCTTCTGATCAAATGATGAAAAGCCCTAATCAACATCAGCATTGTGAAAATAACAGGGAGAAACTTCTTTTTCCAGGTATAGGCATTTTGGGTTGACACTGGGCTGGCTCTAATTGTGTTAGGAGAGGGCTAGACTTTGGATGACCCTGGTATTGGAAGGCTCTTTCTGCAGCAACAGCACTTGGTTCTCTCAACAGGGAGCTCCAATGGTGAGCATTCAAGATAACTGCCAGAGAGATCTCATCCCCCTCACTTCTGAGTCTGACCAATCTTAAGGAAACCAGGGAGAAACATTTCATATTTATAATTGGCATGAGTGTCATTCTGTTGGCATTCTGTTATTAACATAGGCCAAACACATTTCTGTCTTTTCCCAATGTCAGAAATCATTGATTAGCAGTAAATTCACAGGCTACAGCACTTTCATCTGTGACAGTTCACTAAATACTAGTGAGTCACCTGGTAACCATCAGCATGGCAATCAGAGGTCCTTTTATTGCAATCTAAATTTCTGATATCTATCACACTAAAGTCACACATCACACTTTACATAACTGTGTGTGTTTGTGTGTGTGTGTGTGTGTGTGCTAAAGAAAGACTAAGTTAGGCTGAACTGAGAGCAAAAACAGAAAGCAGATATGAATACATATAAGTCACTATTAAGTGGTAAGATAAAATTACAAATGAAAGAACCTGTTCAGGGAGCAGAGTGGTCAAAGCTTAGGAACTTATTCTAGGCCAAGGTCTGGACATTCAGCAGTTTCACAGTGTCAACTTGGAGGGTCACCTTGAGAAGTCAGTCTGGAGTGTCCCCAGCAGGAAAAACTGCACTCTGCTAAAGTCTGAGGACATAGATTGAGAAATTTGTTGTGGTGGTGATTTTCCTGGGCAAGTCTTGTAACTAGTGAATGGGTGAGAGGGTCAGGGAGCTGCCCTGTCCAGTCTCAGGGTACTCCTCCTTATATGAGCCTCAAGGGAGGGAGTTGCATCATTCATTGGTCTGGTGTGTTCAATAAACTCATGGGTCTCATTGTTAGGTTCACAGGTGACATTTTTGTCAGCATTTTTGCTACTGCAACCCAACCAGAACAATTGTAGATGAGGAAAAGATTATTTGAGGTCTCCGGGTTTCAGAGGTCTCAGTCCATTTAAGTCAGGCACCATAACTTGGTGCTCCAGGTGAGGCTGAACATCACGGCAGGAGAGTGTGGCAGAGGGAAGCAGCTCACATGATGATCAGAAGCAGAAAGAGAGACTCCACTCTCCAGATACAAAAATATACCCCCAAGCCACACCCCCAGCTGCACCTTACCATTTTAGTTATCATTCACTTAATCCCTATCAGGGGATTAGTTCACTGGTTGGGTTAATACTTTCACAACACAATCATTTCGCCTCTGAACCTTCTTGCATTGTCTCACATGTGAGCTTCTGGGGGACACCTCACATCCAAACTACAACAGGTGGCCATTCTTATTAGCACAATTAATTTATTTATCAGTTTTTGCCTTATGATTATGCCAGGCAGATGGTGATTGTTTACTTGGACAAACAAGGTGCAGAGGCATTACACCTAAGCATTTAAACCGAGAAGGGAGTAGCTTATGGGAAACTACTGCTCTACAAAATGGAATAACAAGGTTTAGGCACAGTTTGAAAACTGCTATTCTATACATCATGGATCAACTCAGCAGAGCACAGCCTGCCTTCCACAGTGACCAATTGTTGGTAGCAACCGTCTATCCCTATAATAAGCAACAAACTTATTTTTAATTGTATGAACTCTGGATAGGATTGATAGGCAAATACAAGCTGCCAAATTTAATTTGTCTTTTTGAAAATTAACCTTAAACAATGTAAGTATGTCCCAAATAGCGCATGAGATATAGTTATACTAATTGAAATATACTGTTTATTAGAAATTCCAATTAATCTGAGCATCCTGTATTTTTACATGGTAAATCTGGCAACCCTAACCTGGGGGTGCTCCTAGATGATGCTCTACTTGAAGTCTACTCAATTTCCAAGGATCACAATCCATGACTCTCTCTCTCTTCCATAATGCTGGTAGAGGCAGGATATTATTATTACTTCAGTATTGATCATTATCTGTTTCTAAGTTATTTCCTTCTATCCTGGTGCCCCTTTCTCCACTTAATAACTTAGGCATTCCTTCAATGAGGATAGGCGTGATGGCAGTAATAAAAAGAAAAAGAAGAAAAAAAAAAGAAGTCAAAGAAAAGGAAAACATTGCAGTAGAAAAACAAAAGAATGAAGAGAAGTGATCAGAAAGAGGATTCAAGAATAAAAAACTAAAACTATCCCTAGTATTTGAGATAATGGGCACAGTTGGATGGGACATGAGATAGAAGAAATTAGTTGGTAGGCCCAGAAATGAAGAAATAAGACTTTAGGAGATGCCACAGGGAACAAACTCAGAACCCACAGATGTCTGACTCAGGGTCTCCAAGAGGTGACTCTCAGCTGACAGACTGTTGAACTTGTACTGTGAGGAGAGTATATCCTCTGCACCAGAGAGCTGGGGGAGCTTTACTTTTTCAGGGTGTTAAGGAGAACATTTCTTGAACATCCTGACTGCTCATCAGGCAGAAAAAATATATATAATTAGTTCAGATTCACTATGTGGTAGCTATTAATAATGTTTTCATAATCATAGTTATACACAATGAAGGAGAACATAATCTCTATAAATGAAAAGTTTCTCAAAGAAGAGAGATTTGGAAGAAGGCAGGGGAAAAAAATGTCTTGTTAATTGGAAATCACAAAGTAAATATGAGATTGCATATTGTAATTGTAAGAGGGATACAGACAGACATATTTGAATACATGCCAAATAATCAGCTGTCAGGTCACCGCCACCCCCCCCCCCCCAACCACCAGTGCCAATAGAAACACACTGATAGGAGTCTTTGCATTTGTTTGGGGAAACTTGTAAACTCTAGAAATGCAAAGGTAATAACAATTCTTTTTTTATTATTTTTTTAACCTTCTCTTGCCATCCTTTTGGAGGCATTTTTATGGATTTCAGTTTCATTTGTCAGTTAATGGAAATCCTTTACTCTGTATTTTTGTTCTTCCTATTACAAGAAATTCTTCCTGGACCCTTGAGGGAAAAAAAAATGTAAAATAGATTCCAAAAACATTCCAACTGTCAGTTACAGAGTGAGAAAGGGCAGATTAATCCCCACAGACCTCATAGTTGACAAAGTCCTCACTTAATGTGTTTAGCTATAGTGCTAAGAGGAATTTGATAACAACACTCTGGATGCCTCGGTGCCATTACATAAAATAATTACTGCCCTGGGGTATTGAAGGTAATCAGATATGCTGGGTCTCCTCATACTCAGGGAAGAGAAAGGGGCAGGGGTGATTATCTTTCTATAATACTAACAGCTATTATGTCTCATTTCTTAAATTCATTTCAATTAAATGGCACTATTTTTGTTTTCCTTAAGTGACTGTTATTTCCCTAGTTTCTCCTTTTTTCCTTTTGGTTTTGTTCTCAATATAAAGAAAGCCAATTTGCTGCTCACGAACTTCATAGTGAAAAAGGAAATTGGGTGAGGACATGGAAAAAGAGGAAGTGTCCTCTGATCCTGGTGGGAGTCCAAACTGTTAAAAGTCATTTGGGGAGCAATTTAGGATTATCTAGTAAAGTTCATGATATATATTTTCACTCCTAAGGTTATACCCTAAAGAAATGAATGTGCATATGCTGCATGAGACCTGCATGTGAATAAGAATCATAATATAATTCATAATGACCCACATTGGGAAAAAAATGTCCATTAAAAATAGACTGCATAAATGATAATTATATTCATAATCTGGTATACTAAAAAGCAACTAAAAAGAATAATTGCAGACATTTACAAAAACTTGGATAAAATCCAAAATATATAATTTGGAAATCAGATACCAAAAAATACACATTATCTGTTTCTATTTATGTAATGTTCAAAAATGGACAAAAATCCCTGGGCGCGGTGGCACCCGTCTGTAATCCCAGCGGCTCAGGAGGCTGAGACAGGAGGATCCGAGTTCAAAGTCAGCCTCAGTAAAAGCGAGGCGCTGAGCAACTCAGTGAGACTCTGCCTCTAAATAAAATACAAAATAAGGCTGGGAATATGGCTCTGTGGGCAAGTGCCTCTGAGTTCAATCACTGGTAGCAAAAAAAAAAAAAAAATAGATAAAAGTAAATTACTGTAGAATGTTAAGACTTGCATTCTTAGGTTTTACCTTTCAGGAAAGTGTCAAATAACCATGAAAGTCAAAATATTGTTTACAATTTGAGAAGAGATAAGATGATATTTTGGGAAAAGAATTTCACAGGACAGGATTTGGGGGTATCACTGACATTTAATTTCTGGACATGGTGTTTAATACTATTGATCAATATTTAATCCATTAAGCTATATAGTTTTGTCTTATGTATTTTGCTATATTTTTTTTTACATTTCACAATAAAAAGGGATAAAGCATCTTTGTCTGTTTTTATAAAGCACTTTCCTCTAAACAGGGGAAAGGGGATTAACCATTCTTAGGTTCACACTGAGCCCAGGGTCACATAAACCAATGAAAGCAGAGCCTCAGGCTGAACTCACATTGGAACCACAGCATGCTCTGGGTTTCTCATCATGATGATCACATCTACACTCAGCATAGCTTTTTGAATAGAATTTCCACATTTTCTAGTTGGAAGCCTAACTTAGCACAAACCCAAGATCTGAGTATTGATACACAAAGGACTTTGAATATTTTAAATGAAATCTAAAAAAAAAAAAAATCTTGCTAAAAATATATATAGCTAATTCTGCTCTAAAAGCCAGACCATTTTGTTGAATAAATGTCTTATGTATTAGGCTAAATTATGTATTGTTTCTGTTTAAATGGTAAAACAATTTTGTTAATCATTAGTTCATAAAAAGAGGGTTTGGGAAGGAATAATCCCAGCCAACAATATCAACTTTTATTACAAGAATTTCTCCTATGTAGCCATGGGTCACAAAAATGAAAGAAACAAGGACAAAATAGAAAGCTAATAAAATCTTGTAAACTTCTGAAGCTGTGAGAGGACCCAGAAAAACATTTCCTTCATTTATTCCATATATATTTGAGTGTCTACTGTCACTCTTGGTTCTAGGCCCTAGGGTACATGGTGAAAAAATACACATGTGATAGAGATAATATTCTTTATGTAAAGGAAAAATCTGAGGTGTAAAGAAATAGTAAAGTTTGAGTAAGAAGCAATTCATGAGTTGGGGATCACCAGCCTGAAAGAGGTTCAATGTCACAGTAAAAAATCCTTAGGGCCAAGTATTTGAGGGGTAAATGTGAAAGCAAAATAAATCATTTGGCTAATCTGCAATTACAAAAGGGTTTGTTGTTGTTGTTGTTGTTGTTTTTTAAGGTACCATACTGGAATGTCTGTAGTCACATAATCGTATTTGCCATGTATCATTTCCTAAGGTTATGTTTTGTTCCTAACGTAAGCATTTACCAGAAATGACTCATTAAGTTTTGCTTATACTTGCTGTTTAAGCAAGGGTAAGGCTATTTTTAAGGCCTTGCTAGTTTTTTTTTTGGCTCAGGAATTTTTTTAGGCCCATTCTCCATTTTAACGTTGCTTTTCATATGCACAAGATTGACAAAGTACTCAACAAATGAGGCATCTTCAGTGAGAGAGGGGCTCTGAAGCTAATGAAGCTGAGGGTGAGGGTCATGGAGAGATTGTGGAGTCACAGTGAAGGTGGGTTCAAGGACATAAGCCAAAGCTTCTTTCAAAGTGTGATATGTGAACAAATGCCAGAAAGATCATAAAGCAGCCACAGGGCCACAAAAATAGGGGACAAAAAAAGCTAACTAAAACAATTTCTATCCATTTTAAAAGCCCAATAAATTCTCCTTACTTCCTCTGTTACCACTGTCCCTTGTAAAAACAACCATTCCTTGAAATTTGAACTCCTATATAATTTTCTGTGTTTTTAATACAGATATTTCATTTTATTATGTGCATATTTAAATTGTATGCATAAATTCTCTTCCAAAATCTAGGGTCTAAACAAAATGTATTTCTCATCTTGATATTCCTTAGACTAGTAATGAGTTATGTGCTGTGACTGAAGGATCTGACCAGCACAACTGTAGGGGAGGAAAAGTTTATGTGAGGGCTCACAATTTCAGAGGTCTTAGTCCAAAAAAGGCCGGGTCCATTCCTCTGGGATCCAGGTGAGGGAGAACATCATGGTGGAAGAGTGTGGCAGAGGGAAGCACCTCACATCATGGAAGCAGAGAGAGAGAGACTCCAGCTCCCCATATAAAATAAATACCCATAGCCATGCCTCCAATTAAGCACTTCCTCCAACCACACCTACCTACTTCTAGTCACCACCCAGTTAATCCCAGCATGGATTAATTCACTGATTGGTTTAAGACTCTCACAATCCAATCATTTCTCCTCTGAACCTTCTTGCATCGTCTCACATGGGAGCTTTTGGGCAACATCTCACATCCAAACCATAATAAATGTTTTTCCTTTTTGTCTGTGGTGCTGGAGATGGAACCCAGGGCCTCACTCATGCCAGGGAAACAGTCTGTCATTGAGCTACATCCCCAACCCCAAGGATAGAACATTTTAAAGAGGAAAAATGGAGGGAGAGAAATTAAAAAAAAAAAAATAGGGGACACATACCTCAAGCAGAGGTAATGGCAAGAGTGTGACTGAAAAATAGGCTGAGGCTATCAGTTAGGATTTGGTTCATCTTCAAATAACTAAACTTTTAAATTAACAGTGCCTCCAATTGATATCACTGATGTTACAGTTTGTATCTTAAATGCCATCTCCCCTACCCTCACCAAAGGCATGTGTGTTAAGGGTTTGGTCACATTTTCTGGTGCTATTGAAGGTGCTGGACCTTTACTATTTGGGACCTATGGGAAAAACTGTTAGATCTTTGGAGGTTTTTCCCTTGAAGGGAATATTAGACCCTGCCCTTTCCTCTCTCTCATTGCTTCACAGCTACCATAATTAAGTAGCTTCCTCTACCACACTCTCTCCTGCCATAGGCCTAAATTGTCAGGGCCAACCAATGATGGACCAAAACCTCTGAAACGATGAGCTAAACAAAACCTATCCTCCATCTACATTGATTATCTCAGGTATTCTGTCACAGTGAAGGAAAGCTGTCTAACACAATTAGTCTAGAATTGGAAGAACAGCCTCTTGAATCATCCAGGACTCAGATTATTTTCACATATGGTTTCATCCTTCTTCTTATGATCTAAAATATTGCTTGAACTCATATCCTCACAACCGAATTATGAGAGGTTCAGAGGAGTGATAAAAGTTCTACCCCTCTCCTTTTAAGGATGCCTCCTGGAAGTAAACCCAATAGTTTGATATATAGCTTATTGACAATGAAAGAAGTCAGATGACTATTCTAAATACAAGAAAAACTGGAAAAATCTCAGCAGAAAACCAAAATCTGTTGATTTTCTTTCTTTCTTTTATTTTCCACTCAGAAAGAAAAAGAAAACCTTCTATACAACAAGAAATTTGTTACAGAGAAAAGGAGATAAGAATGGAATGTGGACAGGTAGGTAGAGGAGCCTCATTTAAGGACTCAGCACATCATAGTAATTTCAATTTTTTGCTTGAAGACAAGGGCCACCTAACCCTAGGATAACACCTTGCTTGAATGTGAGGGTTGCTAGAGAGAGAGCCTTTCCTCTGTACCTTGCATATAATCACTTCTCCAAGCCTGTCTCAGAGATTGACAGGACTATTAGGATGATAACCCTGACTTAAAGTTCCCTGATTTCTCATTTAACCTTTTTCAAGTCAGTCACCACATCCTGCAATTCCATTATGATAGCATCTCCTGCACGGAGGTTGCAAAATCTTGGTAGAATAGTAAAATTTGAGTTCAACAACTATCTTCAATAATATCAACCATGGAGAAAAAGGGACAGAAAAAAAAACTGCTTTGTTTTATGGGTGTTACTAAGTCCCCACAAAATATTCAAAGAAGCATTCACATTAGCAGCTCTGATTGTGTATCCTTGAGGAAGTAATCAGTAAACAGTATCCTTGAGGAAGTAATCAAGTAGAGATGACTCCATACTGAATTAGGATAGACCCTACATTCAGTAACTGTTGCCTTTATAAGAAGGTCCTGTGAAGTCACAGGATCACAGAGAATTATAGAGAAAATGACTCTTGATAACAGAGTTTGAAGTGTTATAGTAGCAAGCCAAGGAACACCATGGGTTGACAACTACCACCAAAAACTGAGAAGTGGTAAAGAATTCTTCCTCAGATCCTCCTGAAGAATCAAACCTTGCTGAAACCTTTATTTCAGATTTTCAACCTCCAGAACTGTGAAATAATAAATTTATGTTGTTTTAAGCCACCCATTTTATGATAATTTGCTACATCTGCTCTAGGAAACTAATTAACTTTATTAAACCAGTTCTGAGACAATTGAAGCAGAAAAAGAGAAATGGGGATCTAACCAGTAGCTGTTTGGGCTACAAAGTAAACAAAATCCCCCAGCTGCACTGAAAACAGGAACAGAAATAATTACAACCCTGAGCAGACAGCTAAAATACCACTTGAGTTAGAATATGGTAACTGCAACATACCCATAGAGGAGTAGAAATTGGAAAGACTAAAATTATAGTCTTACTGGTGGGAGTAAATTAATGAAATTTTATTCTCTTTTTTTTTTCCTACATTCAACTCAAGATTGAAGATCAGGTAGGACCATTAAAACGTTTAAGGGTACCCATTGATCATTTATTGAATGATATTTGAAATACTCCTGAAAAAAATTATAAATAATGGAGGATTTTATTCTCATCTTTACCACCACCCCCCCCAAAAAAGACATAAGGAGTTATGTTCTGAATTGTGTAGCTGCAAAATTCATACATTGAAGTCCTGCTCCCAGTATATCAGCATGTGACTATTTGGAGCTAGGGTATTTAATGGGGTAATTAAGTTAAAATGAGAATATTATAGAACTGATGTCTTTCTAGGAAGAGATTATAAGAGAAATATAACTTTGGGACAGTTACATAAAGAAAGACCAAGGTAGGGAGTAAGTGAAAGCAGCTATCTACAAGCCAGGGAGAAAGGACTAAGAAGAAACCAAACCCACCAAGACTTGGTCCTTGGGATTACCACCTCCAGAACTGTGAGAATATAAAGCCCTGCTATTTAAGCTACTTAGTCTGTGGTATTTCTTACAGCAACCCTAGCAAACTAGTATCATGATTTGATTGAAATCTAGGCTGAAAACCAGGTACCGTGTTCTATTTTATCCTTTACTAAGACCGTCTAGGGTTTCATTGGATCTAATGAAAGGACCTGATGGTTCAGAGAAGCAATCTGTGTGCATAGGTCTCAGCTGGCTCTAAGTGAATCATTTTCCACATCACACACACACATTTAAAAATCCTTACCATAGCAGTAATTGGACAGATCCTTTCAGGAGTGGCTTTGAAAGAAAAATATACAGTTAACTCAGTGTGACTGCTCTATTCAAAGCCCTCCAGGTTTGAAACGCACAACACTGTAAATTTCCAGGGAAAGAGGAATCATCAGAGCAACTGACACAGATACAGTGCAGACAAGAGGGTCTTCTTCAGGTGCTTCAGAAGCAGCTAGTTTATTGGTTCTTTATTTAAAAATCTTAATAGAAATGTTAACACTCCACTCTACACCATGAAGATGACTAGGAAAACTCAACTGAGCACAGAGTTTTCCAGCAATGGCCCTCCAAAGTTAAGTCAATCTAATTCACTTTGGGCTGGAAAATGTCTTTTCTTGCTTCACATTTTAACAGGACAGCAAAACACCCCAAGTTTAGTTTGATTTGGAATCATGCCCTCTGGGAATCTGTAAGATACACAGGATCTTTCAGTATATCTTGAAAAATTCATGATCACAGATAGAGGCAGGAAGAGTTAATGATTAGATGTAACTCGACATCTTCTTTGTTCTCTCACCCTTGCCAACCTTCACAATATATACAGTGTCAGGTCTAATATATTTTTTATCATAATATAGCTCTCAAATCTGCTCTTTCCATTCCTTCTACTTGCCCTCATCACATTGCATTTAAAATTCCAATTCTGACCTAATTGGTCTTGAAAAAATACTCTTTTCCCAAGCATCTTTTTATCTAATTATTCTTATTGCTTTTCATTCATCATCTGAGTTTTGCAGCCTCAACCTCCCACAACATCTCTAATTACAAAGTCAATACATCATATATTTGGAAAAGGATGCCATATTAGTTGATGACATATATTATCTACATCATCTGTGATGGCTAGAATAGGACTGAGTAAATTCTACCTGCAGTGGTTGGAGCAAACGTTCCAAGGTCCCAATAAGAACATCAGCGATAGCTAACATTTATTCAGTCCTCGGTCTGTGTCAGGCACAGTGCTCAGCATTTCACATACATTGACTGGCATTTTCACAAGACCCCTATATAAGTTAAGACCTATTTAATAATTTCTGTTTTTCTGATCAGGAAATCAAGATACAGAGAAAATAAGTAATTTGCACAATTCACAAAAACCTTCAAATTCAACCCAAGTTTTGAACCCTGCTCTGATCCAAAGCTAAAATTCTCATAAGCAGATAATGGAGCAGAAACTTTCCAAGGTAAATTTCTTATGACTTTATGGATCCATAAGATCAAGCCACACAGGGAGAGATGGAGAAAAGCCTTGTCTAGGAATGAGAAAACATGCTCTGATCAGAAATTTGTTGGTGTGGCTACTATGAGTATGTCAGCTCTCCTTGTGGGGATTCAATGTCCTTACCTGTGAAATAAGCCTATTAAATTGCATTATCTCTAAGGCAGCAAGTTTTATTCTCCTCTCCTTTAGTGCATGTATATATTCATTGCTGTGTGTGTGTGTGTGTGTGTGTGTGTGTGTGTGTGTGTGAGAGAGAGAGAGAGAGAGAGAGAATAATAGTTTTGTAATAAGAAGCAGAGAGTTGAACTAAGACTACATAAATATACATTTTTTTCAGTGGCTTAGGGATATGAATTAAGGGCCTGAGTCACCACCTTTCCAATGATCTTGGCCATGCATAGCGCCAAGATGGATGCAGCAGTAAGTGTGAGTAGGAGGGAATTACTTCATCAGAAGTCCACTAGCAACTTTTCAATTACAACTCCATTACAACGAGTTTGTATGCTTGCTCCTAAATCTGGCTTCCTTGAAATTGAACAATCTCAAACAATTCCCAAACAATACTAGAAGGGTAGAGGCTTATAGAGTAGCTACAGACACATGCTACAATCCACATTCTCCCATACACAGCAGTTAGAGAAAATATTCCTCAAACACATACAAGGTAAATCACTTTATGTTTCAAAGCTATTTATGGTTCCCATGAATAAAACAAATCCTTAGTAAGATATTGAACACCTTTTATAATTTAGCTACTTTTTTTCAAAGTCTATCAGATCATACTCCTTATTTGATAATTTGGAAACCACACTATTCTCAAAACATCCTATGTGAATGTCAATCTCTGCTGTATAGACTTTACTTATGTTTTGCCTAGAAGGCTCAAGATTGTCACTTAACAAAATTTTATTGAGCATATTCTACATGCCAGACAAAATGGTGGTTACTATAAGAGATGTGCATATCAAAGAAAAATGAAAAAAAGATTATTTTCTGCAAATCCCAACAGTTCAGTTGCATGAGTCTACACACAATTAATTCTAAATGTAATATATAACACTGTAATAGAATATTCATGTTTTTTGTACACCTTTCTTAGTTCTGTTCATACATCCGAAAACTGCTACCTTCTCTAAGAAGTCACTGATGTCAGTCAAGAATGATCTCCTGTTTTAACTGCACTTTGTAGCTTACTTGTTCCGGAGAATTCATTGACTCATTTAACACTATACACAAACATAACTTTTCATACTTTAAAAATGTAAGCTCTCTCTTCTAAATTTTATGTTTTGAAAGTACAGAAAACTTAACCCCATATTTTTTTAAGACTCTTATTCATTCTTCATCAGTCACTAATTAATTTAGTATTTACTTATCTAGTTGTCTGATTATAGCATTGTGTCAGGTACTAGGCAGAGGAGAAAAGAAAACAGAAATATAACTAAGACAGTTTCGAAAATTAACAACTTTGGAATCCAGCAGGGATAATGAATGAGATAACCACACTATAAGGCAATCTTTAACAAAACCAGAAATAGAATAACAGTCAAGAGTTACCATTAATGACGTGACTTGAAGAACAAGTAGGAGGTCAACAGATGTAGAGATGGGTAGGGAAAAATGAATGGTATTCTAAAGAAGAAAAAAAGGAGAATGAATAACAAAGTGGATACAGAAAACTTGGATATATGCTCAGATAGCAACTATTTTTTTTTTTTTACTATAGTGCAAATTGCAAGCAAATACTATGAAATGATATAGGAGAGGGGTTAACATAGAAAGGTAAGTTAGTTCTAGACATCGGAGGTTTCTAGACAGTTTAATTTAGATTGGAGTTTGTAAGTAACAGAGGCTATCAAAATTTCATTCAGAAAGTAAAATCATCAGAATTTTGGTTAAAATGAATGATTAAGAATGGAGATACACAGGTAGAACAGAAATGGTAAGAGGACACCAATGGATGGGGGGATTTAGAAGACTGTTCCAGCAAGTTAAATGAAGGGGAAAAAGAGACTCAGTCAACCAAGTCCCTTTTGTTACACAGATGAGACATGCTTGCTTGCTTGCTTGCTTTCTTTCTTTCTTTCTTTCTTTCTTTCTTTCTTTCTTTCTTTCTTTATAGCAGGGATTGAACTCAGCGGTACTTAACCACTGAGCCACATCTCCTCCAGCCCTTTTTAATTTTTATTTGGAGATGGGGGTCATGCTAATTTGCTTAAGGCGAATTAGCTCAGCTAAGTTGCTGAGACTGGCTTTGAACTTGTGATCCTCCTACCTCAGCACCCTCGCCCCCAGCCTCTGAAATTACAGGCGTGAACCACTGCACCAGGCAAAGCATGCTACTTTTCATTTAACACAGAGTTAGACTTTTATGCAAATAGAAGGAACAGGTATAAATGTTGGATTTGATGATTCAACATATGCAACAGGGACAAAACAAAACGAATCCAGGAATTCCATCTCCTACTGGTATTGAGGTCTCTGAACCAAGACACTTGCCTTTATCCACTTGCCTTTATCCAGTCTCTCTGTCCCTGAAGTTACACAGTTTGTTCTTCCTTCTTTGCTCCCTTTATTAAACTGATTCTTCTAATTTTCTGTATAATAAAAAAATCTCATGCAATTGCCCTTCTTACATATTATTCACTTGAGGATGATGTTGCTTAGTCATTTCAAAGCTATATTCTCAAGTAAAATCTTGTTAGAAATAGACAGCCACATATATAGATCACAGCAAAGGAATATCTTGTTCCCAACCGTGATAACCAGCAAGCAACACAGTATAGAAAAACTTTTATGTAGATTCAGAAAGCAAAAGGTTGCTATGAAGAGCAGTGGTTTCAATGAAAAGATCACTAGAGGTCTGAGTCCCCAGCACATACAATTGCCTTTGTTCTTTGATTTTCTCTGGCTCTGAAAATCTAGCCTAAGTCGCAGTCCTGACAGCCCCAGGACACAGGGATTTGAGAGCTCCCAATTTTATTACAGCTTTGTCTTAGATCAATGAGGTGACCTTGAAGGAAACCCACCTTCCAGTGTTTCCAATGACTGATAGGCAAAATGGGAAAGATACCAAGCTTCCATACTTGACTAGAAGCAGGAAGGGTAAAGCCCTTTGAGGATGTGAGGTGCTAAATAACAAATAAGATGGAATATGAAATATAATCAATCATGCCTCCACACTAGCTGCGCCCATTTATTATTACTTTTCAATTTCTAAAGTGATGGCAGAATGGAATTTCCACTAATTTTTCAAGAACTTGAATCTGATTCTTATAATCCTGGGCTTTATGTTACTGATATATTATAGATATAATTTTTGTGTGCTCCAAGAGGCTTTCTGCTCATAGGGCATTGCTGTAAGTTGTGGATAATTTATTTTCCCCTGCTATTATATTGTGTAAATTACCATGTTGGCAATATTTTAGCCTTTCACACTTTGAATCAGTGCCCAGAATAATTCTAACAAGATTTTGATTCTCCGGAAGCAACCTCAAGGAAGAAAGTCCTTCAAAATGCCTGCATATTCATTTAAACTTCAGTTGGGACAAACATCTCTTCTAGGTCAAGTACAAGTGAATCTGAAGGCTAAGTGACATGTATCTCGTTTCTCTAAAGATATCTATATCCTCTTCTGCTGCTGGAAAAAAAAAACACAGGATCTTGCCAGCTGAGCACACATTCCTCAGTCTTGCTACCGCAAGATATGCACGTTCTAGAATTGGAACCCATTTGCCAGAAACCGCAAACAAAAATTTTGTCCCAGAGATTACCCAGACAGTGGCTTAATTTTGTCACCCAAAGAAGATATTTTGATTTTCAGCCAAGAAATGCCTTGTTTTTTAGTATTAGTACAAATCAGAAGGTTAAAAAAAAAATGAAAACTGGTTTACTGAATGAGGGAAGTTTAGGTGCTCGCTCAGGAAATAAATACAGCACGTTGTGGTCATGGAAAGTCAATGAGGATATAACCTTTACACAGTTTTTTCAGTGATTCTGCATAAAAATATAAACCCTAGAAAAACAAATATATATATATATATATATATGAAAAAGAAAATATGAAGCCTCTGTCTTATTTTACCTCTTCCAAACCAAGAGTCTACTTCATCTTAATAGGGAAAGAGTTTCTAGAATTCATTAATTGAACCGCAGAGTCCCAATCCTGACTCCACCAAAATTTCCTAGCCCAGATGCAGGGCAGGGGTTCCCCCTCCTCAAGCTCTGTCAGCCCTGATGCACATTCAGGGGAGAAATTCTGTCTTAACCTTGTTGATTATGATGTGAGATGTTGTTAGTGCTGATGTCAGAGGATGTTGTAATAATTCCATGAGCAAATGCCTGTGTGCCTTGCCTAGAATATAATACAATAAAAGTTATCAACTGTTACCATTCATACAATATTATTATCACTGATATAACATTGATAAGAAGGATATTTCAGCAATACAGGAAAAAAGGCCCTGGCCAATATTGACAACTCTTTTTTACTTAAGAACCTGCTGCAAGCAAGATTGATTATAGGCACTAGGGGAAAATGGACTCAGATATAGAGAAATTAATAAATTGACTCATTTCCTCCTCATATGCTCCTCAAAAATGCATATCAACTTGTATTTGTTTTAGCTAAGCTCTCTTTTTATCTATTTATGCTCCCATATAAAAATGCAAAAGTAGTTTGAGAAAGGAAGAAAAAGATCCTTAGAAGTACTCTTAAATTTCATCCAGATTTCTAATGAATTTAATAAGCTCCCCAGATGCATCTTACAAAGTAAAAAGACCTCCAAAAATAAAAGTAATTTTATTTTCTCCAATGGTACAGAGCTTACTAGGTGACTGGTAAAATACATCATCATCAATTTTCCAAATGTTCAGTTAACAGTGAAAGAAAATCACAAGAGAAAACACTTTCCCTTTGATGTGTTTTAATATATTTGGATAGAGTTCTGTTGCAAGGTTTTTCATTGGTATTATTTCTGAGTTTCACCTCAAATTCCAATTGAATGATGACAATTCCAAATCTTCCTCCTCTAACATACTTGGCAGACCATGTGGTTTTTGACACTACCAGAAACTTGCCAGGGGTTTTGATCAAAGGAATTATTCACTAACTTGAAATTACTGTCACTCTTTTTGCTATCTTTACTCATATAGTGAGTGCTACTAGGACCCTTCTGGGGGCACCAGGATTTTAAAATGAAATAGCTTGAGTTTTGTCATCAAAGTCATAAATATTGTCTGAATGGCAGAAGAAGTATCAGCCTCCTGGACTGGATAAGCATAAAATCTGAACCACAGAACCAAAACCAAGAGTAATGTCTAAGGTGGAGTGTACGTTAGTGAGCAAATCCATGTGACCACTCTTAACTATTCAGTTGGCTTTCTGCAGACCAGATGTCACAAATCCTTTCCCCAGACTCACAAGATGACTAATTAGCTCTCTCTTTCATAGAAAAAAAAAATGGCTTTGCACTCCCCACATCTGTGCACAGGACACCATTTTATTTAGCAGGGCAGCATTTCTCCAATTGTAGTTCATACACCACTGCATCAGACTCATCAGCAGGGCTTGATGAAAATTATAGATTCTTGGATCCCACCCCTAACCTTCTAAATCAGAATGCCTGTGGTCCTGAAAATCTGATTAAAGAAAAAAAAAGCTAATTAAGTCAATTAAGGGAAAGCATGCTTTTGAGATAGAAATGGCATTATGACCCTAGAAAAACAAATCTATGCATATTATGTATAGAATAATTTCCAAGGTAAAATTTGGGAATTCTAAGTCAATTTAAGGAACCCTGATAAGCTTATAAATATCTACAAAACAACAAGACTACCTATCTCTGTAAGGGTTAAAGAGTAAAATCCAGTCATCTGGTAACTGAGTTGTGTGACCTTGTTAAACTTGTTTCCCAATTTTCTTTTAGAGTGGTGTCAACAGTTAGAACTCTGGCTTCCACAAAAATGAAGATATGCAAATTTGGGGATGTTGTCCTCTTAGATGTCCAGAAACTCAGTTTTCTTATATCCACTAAACAAGGTATGAAAACAGTGTTCTTTCAGAATGATAAAACTTTAAAGTAAAGAGATGGGGAGACAGGAAGTGCATAGAAGCCAGACACCATCTCTGATCACTGCATTCTACAAGATTGCCACATCTCAAATATCTAGAGCAGAAGCCTCACCTACAGCTTTAAGGTCTACTTGCTCTGATTTGAGGAGGGTGTGAATCAAGCAAATCTATCTAAATGGGTGCTGTGGCCTGCTTGCAGTACATGTATTTTGTGCTGCTGTATATTAATGAACTAAATAGACATCATCTCTTGGAGCTTATCATTTTAGATAAAAAGTTCCAGTTTTTAAATTATGACTGATTCATAAAATTATGATTTCCTGGAGCAGGAAAGAAATAAAGGAAATTGTGCATAGCTTCAAATATAGATTTCAAATCAGAGTCTAGCTTATCTCAGCTCATTATCTTATACACATTAAATGCTTCAGAGAATTTGTTTATTGGCTGTTTTGTTTGGTTGATAGATGTGTTATGGGAATAAGAACTGCAAAGCCCATTTGGACTCCAGGAATAATGGAACATACTTGCCCTCACATCAGTCAATAATAAAACTGTGCTCAAACCTGACATTATCCCTAAGTATCAATCAGAGAGCCTAGAGAGAAGGAACACATGAGTTCCTTCCATCTGGAAGATAGGAAAGTAGCCGTGGGAAATATTCTTGGTTAGCAGATTCTTTAAAGGTGGTATCAGCAAGTGTTTGGGTACAGATCTGATTCAGCTTTCTGTAAGCAGCACCGCAGTTAATGCAGGTCTGTATTCCCTGCCTGGCTTTTCGCATCTATAGATCAGAAAGTTGAAGCCTAAGCTGGGATCCCAGAGAGTGGGGAGCTACAGGGGCAGTGCAGCATGCTGAGATGAGCTCTGTCTGTCCCTGTTGGAGTGGTTTCTTACTGTGTCAAGCTCCTGTCATCATGTGCCATTATCTGAGGCAACATGTTGGGTCTGAGGCAACAATTCTATAAAAAGGGAATATTCTGAACTATGCCTGTGAAAATGTAAAATACAAAGGTGAATATTTTCCAAGTAAACAGATCTCCAGCATAAGCAAAAGTGAATAATGAGATTGATTCTGGGGTAGATACTGAGAGAAAGATAGGAAAAAAATGAGTAAGGGCTGAACCCTGCTGAGGAACCCATTCTGCAGGATTAAGCAGGAGGGTCAGAACATTTCCTCCCCACCATTGAACAGTGGTTTTCAGGACTGTCCCTAGCATACAAACTCTACCCAGAGGAGAATATCACGAGGATGCTACCAGAAGCTACTGATAATACTGCATTTTCCAAATAGATTGAGTAATAAACAGAGACGAGCATGGTATGGGAAGACTTAGGCTAATAAACATATCCCCAGATTTTGACACAATACAAATCTTGGTATTACTTAAGGTTCCAATCCATCCAAGCACACTTTCCCTAGTTACTGAGGCCACAGTTGTCTTTCATTTCTCCAAGCTGAACTTAGTGTCCAATTATCTAATATCTCATACAGAATTTGCATTTTAAACAAACACCCAGCTCAAGGATGCCACTACTTTTAGTGAAAGAATCTGGTAAAACAAAAGACCCTAAAGCCAGGGGTCTAAGTCTGGTCCAGGAACTCCTGGTGATCGCAGAGACCCTTTCAGAAGAACTATAAGATCTTTTTGCTGTGTTGGTTTTGCACTTACGTTGCACAAGCCACAGTGGTGAAGCTGCTGCAGCCTGAGAATGAATAAAGTCAGTATCTTCTGTGTCAGATAGTTGCAATGTAAGGAAATAAGAAAAAAAAAAATGCTAGCTTCCCTTAGGAATCTCCTTGATCAAAGAGTAGCAACTAATTTCATTAAAGCCTGACCCTTGAGTACACATCTTTTTGATATTTTATGTGATGAAATGAGAAGTATACATAGAGTGTTTATGCTGCCTATCAAAGCACAATGGTTTTCTCAAGTAAAAGCACTGGTATGATTGATTTGTGTGCTGATCTAGTTGATTATTTCATGTAAAATTATTTCTACTTGAAAGAACAACTGACAGACACCTATGGTAATTCAGACTTGAGCATTTAGCAATAAAATGAATGAAGTAAGCCTTTTATGACAAGGAAAACAACTGACATTACATGTTTCCAATGAGAAAATTTAACTTACAAATGAATATAAGAATGTTGGAAAACTTGCATGCACACTGTGACCTTATAGCTTTCCAATACTTAAAGACTTTTCCGAAGACAGCAGGGACAATATTAACTTACCTACTTTTGTATAATGAAATTTGTCGGATGTTTAGATGAATTGGTCAAGACATAATACTATAAAATCATGTATGGATACATGATCCATTCAAAGTAAAAGATAAAATAGTGAATCATGATATAATAGAAGATGAAAAGTTTATTTTAAGCATTTTTGTATTTCACATTTCAACTAACATTATAGGAAACTCACACTTGCCAAGTTTTAGTGACATATCAGGAAAGAATATCCACAATTATCTGAAAAGACTTTAAGATAGTTTCCCTTTTTCCAAATATACTTCTGTGAGAGACCAAATTTTCCTCATGTACTTTAATCCAAATAACAGATTGAAACATGTTGAAAACAGAAGCAGATATGAGAAGCTACTGATTTCTCTAAACCAATCACAAAAGATATTTGAAAAGTAAAAAAAAAAAGTCCTTCCTTTCACTAGTTTTTGTTTTAAAAATTATAGTCAAATTTTCATGAAAATATAGCATTTATATTAGTATATGTAATGGAATTAGTGTTTAGTAATGAAAGAAATACTTTAGAAGTTTTCTACTTTAACTTCTAACATGGGAACGCTCCACAGATATTATCACATTAAAAGAAAGCAAGTGTGTTCCTCACCTGTCATTATAATTAAGACCTGAGATAATTAATTAAGACGAGAAAGGCTTATTCTTGTGATGGTTTTAAGGGTTTCAGTTTATGGTGGTTTGGTGTTGCTTTGGATTTGTGGCACCACAGCATACTGTGTGGGAACAAATAGCAGTGGTGGTTTGTTTACCTCATGGTGGGCAGGAAGCAAACAGAAAGAAGAAGAAGCCCAGCCAAGGCCCCTAATATCCCCTTCAAGAGCTATCCCCAGTGACCTATCTTCCTCCCAGTGAGCCACACCTGTTAAAGCTTCCACCTCCTCTCAATAGCCAGGAACAAAGTCTTCAACACATAGACCTTGGGGACATTCAAGATCTAAACCATAGAAAAAGAAGAAAAAAAAAAAGGAATGGAGGGAGGGAGGGAGGAAGAGAGGAAAGAGGAGGAGAAAGGAAGACTGGCGGCAGGCAGGAAAACTAACTAACTTTATGTAAGTATTCAACAATTTTTAATACCACCACTTTGAGAACCACTGCCCTAAACCAAAGAAGACTCAGTGGGCCTATTCTCCATTCCAAGAGAATCAAAGAGAAAGAAAGTTCCCAACACACCATGAGACAACATGCAAAGAGTATGAGAATCATTTGGTTTAGATTCTCTAATTGAGAAGTTAAATCATGAAAGAGATAGACCATCTTTTAGTGATGCAATGAGCTACAGACTGTTGGAGATCAAGCCATTCCTGGCAGACCTCCTTCCTTTTGGACTGTGCAATCTATCGTCATTGAACTAAAGGAAAGGACAATGATTTCTGGGAAAAGAGGTAGAAATATCCTCAAGGCATGGATGGCATAGGCAGGAAACACTGAACTAGTGAGAAAGGAGGGGTGGCCCAGAGAATGGGATTTAAAAAGAAAGAAAAGGTACTAACATTACAGGGGAGGGTGCCTGTCACCTGCAGACTGCAAGCTTTATCCTTCACATAGACCCAGTCATTCCATCCTTTAGAGGACAATGCATAGCAGTAAGCATTGGTCCCACAGATGCAATAATCAAACATTTGCCTTTTATATATCTTCTTCACAAATTTCTTCAAGAATTTTGGAATACATGTGTTGCATGCCTTGCTACCTGAACTCTGAACTTGTAGCACCCACCTGGGAATTTAAATGGAATAATGTCTGAAAAGCACTCATATATTTACTCATTTTCTTTAAAAAATACTTTTTAATTATACATGGACACAATATTTTTATTTTGTTTACTTTTATGTATGTGGTGCTGAAGATCAAACCCAGTGCCTCATATGTGCAAGGCAAGCACTCTGCCACTGAGCTACAACCCCAGACTGATATCTTTATTTATTTATTTTTATGTGGTTCTGAGTCATTTTTTAAAGTCCATATCTGTTCAGGAAAATGTTTCGATATTTTTCCTTTGATATACATTTTTAGTATATTTTAGCATTATTAGACTTTAAAATATTGGGCCTATTATTGAAAATATATGCAAGAAACCCTAAATTTTTGAAGAAGCGACTGGCAGCATAAAAAATAGGATATACAAAATGCAAACTAAAATAAGTCACAAAATAATAGCTCAGAAATGAATATCTCTTATGAATGATTATTTCTGCTGCATCAAACCTCTTTACATTTGCTTTTGAAAATTTATCATTGAATGCATATAGTGCAGATGACAAAATGTCCTGTATTGAGAATTTGAGCTGTTGTATGCATGCAGAAACTACTTATAACCATTTAATATAGACCATTTAATATTCTTCCTATATGAAAGTCTTGAGAGCCTACTGCCTCTACAGTTGTACCTAGGGTTGTTTAAGCAGCAAGGAAGGTAGATTTGCAGTGTTCTTCTTCTACATGCTACTGATTGCCAATAGCAAAACTCTGTAAGCAGGTTGCTAGTGTTTAATGGTGTACCCTCTGGCTATGGAACAAAGTTTAAGTGGTCAATGTAGGGATCAAACTTATGAATGAGTCCCTGCTTAGTAGTGAAGTTGAAATAACTAAAATAACAGCTGGCATAATTAAAGAACCTTATGAAAAGTCGCTTACTATGTTAAAATCCAACATCTTTATTAAATTTGCCGAGGCTACCTTGCTGCTCATTGTTAAGTAATTAAACAGGCACCAACATTAAGGGTGATTTTAGCTAATGTCAGAGTCATTCCTCTCGTTAAAGTCTTCCTAATCACTACATCATGAATGCCTAAAAAAGTAAAATCCAGACTTGCTGAAGGGATTAAAAAATCTATTTCCACCCTGCCTCATTATCTGAAGTGTGAATATATCTGATTTCACAATTCGGGGAGCAAAATCTCTACAATGATTATATGCGGCAAATCTCTTCTTGTAACTGAAAAACAACGTGAAGGAAAAGTTTCCTAAATCTACAGAAAAGTGTTTGCTAATGTCTTCAATCAAAGTGTTGAAATTTCATTTATGCAAAGTTCACACCTAAATCCCAAGTACATTTCGTTGCTTTGTCACAACCAAAGAATATTGGAATTTTTATCTTTCATTTCCATTAAGATTCCTAAGTTTTCTTGATTTAAGAGTTCCTGCCTAGTTTCTTAAGCTCAATTTCACTGCACACGGCAAGGAGAATACAAGTTCAGAAGCATATAAATTTCCTTAAACAGAAAACAAGTTTAGCACATTTGATTTGCTGTTTCATTCTACATTTTTGTTACAGTAAGTAACATAAAAAAATAAGTCCTATAAGAAAGTATGCATTCTTGTAGTATTTAGCAAACATTTGCATTTAGTGAACATCAATCTACAGTTCAGCAAGAATTTAACAACTTCTTGCATATGCTTCATGGTTTAGGGTGTTACAGGAGTTTCAACAATATCAAACCTGCTGCTCTTCATCAAGGAATTTACTGGGCATTATAAGAAGTGAAAAATAATGCACCACAACATGTCAACATAGGAGCTTAAAAGTATTTGTTAGTTTTATGCACATTTCCCATATCTCTACCCTCTCCTAAACTTGCCCTCCATTTTCAAATATACAGCTAAGCAAATACTTATGATTTTTCTTCTTTATGAGTTGTGACAGCATTAAGCAGAGGAAAAATATATTTCTATTCTTTTCATTTCCAAAAGATTAATGCTTTGAAGAATATAAGAGATTCATGCACAGAAAAAAAGAAAATCCAAGAAAACACCATTAAAAAAAAAAGCAAGCCATCACCACCCCCAAACTTTACCCATCCAGATTGGACTAGAATTCTCAGGACTAAGAGTGAGAAGAAGAAGCCAAAGGGAACTGACAAGGATATAAATATTGATGCATCCCAGAGAAAAAGATCCTGCACCTTGAATGAAAAATTTGAAAATTCTAAGAAGATCTGTGGAATCAGAAAGCAAGAAACTTTTGCCTTGCTTGCCATATAAAAGTATAGTGAGATAGCAGTACTGTATCCCAGACAAAGACATGGGGAGTGGAACAGCCACATGCTGCATACAGGTGAATGTGGCTTTAAGAAGCCCCACTGGGATTCCCTCCCCTTCATGGCACAGGAGCACAGAATGGAGGCCACATGCCCAAGGAATACATAGAAACAGCCGAGAGAGCAATGAACCTGTGAAAGCTATGTTGGTAAGATTCAGATGCATCTCTGAAGCACCCTGCATGGATGAAAGACCAAGGATTTGATGGAGCAGTGAATATCTTAGGGATTTGAATTTTGACACAGAACATTGATTATCTAATGCCCCAAAAACCACTGAAGTTTTTTCCATGGCTTTGGCTTTAAGTCCCTTGGAATTTGAGACAACATAAAACCTCACTGGGATTGTATATTGAATATTCAGTGAGATAGGGCTATCAAAAGAGACATTCATTGATAACAAGATTTTAGGAAGGTTGTACTGAAATTATTGATTGATAACCATTGCCAGAACTCTCCTTTAAACTCATTAGCACACAATCAGGTCTTACCTTACAGATACTAAGAGTTCTGGGTTTTTACATTAATTAAAGGTTACTCATGAACCAATGTGATGTTATAATTGAGCATAAATTGTTCTTTAATTTAATATGCACCAGGGAGAATAAAGCAGATTGCTGGCTACTGAAGGGCCGCTAATATTTAGGAAAGTTGGTTATCAAGGAAGGCAGTTTTACCTGAGAGTAATAGGAAAAAAAAAAAAAAGAAAGGAGAAGAAAGTGGGGTCCAGAGTAAAATGAGGTGCCTGCTAAGAATGGAATGTGAATAATGTAGAATAAAATAAAGTGAGTTGATTAGAATAGTAAGATCACCTGAGTTTGAACAGTCCTGAATTTTTCAGGATCATACAAAGTCAGCCTTGGAATACTCAAGTTGATATTAGGAATCACTTCAATATGGTTATTTCCAACATTTATCAACAGGCTCATAGAAGGGGTTTTCTGAGACTAATTGGAACACCAGATCATTCTTCCCACTCTCCCACATGTCTGTGTGGCTGAAGGCACAGATAATAAACTGCAGAGTAGAACAGCATAATAGGCAAGGAGGGAGAGTTTGCAGAAGGGTCTTTCATCACCAGCACTACGAGAGAATGGCATTTACATGAAATTGATTTCCAGTGGTGAAATTATGCTTGGGATGTTCCATTGTAAATATTGACAGCATTAAAAGGAATGTCCAAAAGATTGGCACTAAAATGTCACCAGAAAAAGGCTGACCAGTATTTATGCTAAATTGCTCAAATTGCATCCCTTTTTTACATAAGTAGTGATGCCTCATGAAACAAAGCAGATAATTCGGTCGAGCTATGAAGTGAAAGAAAATGAACATGCCTACATTCTCTGTCATGTAGGAGTGGGGGAAGACACCCACCACCTCTCATCAGAATGACAGGGTTTTCCCCTGCTTCTTCGGGGTTTATAGACAAGAAAGCTAATATCTTTCCCGTATTGAGCTCAGAGGATGAACAGATAAAATAAATCACTATAAAAATAAAGGGCCCTTAGAAACATTAATGGATTGCTGGTATTGAGTTGAGAATGCTGGATGTTGATGAGGCTTGGCCATTGAAGCTTTGAGACGTGTTTATCTATTTAATGAGGAATCAGACTGGCAGCTTGATTGTGATGGGATACAAAAAAAAGTCAGATTTTACTGCTTCTCTATTAATTGTGGTAAAACAGAGGCTAAAAGGCACAATTTGAATTTTCACTCAGCTAAATTTCTGCAAGCTTTAAGTTTAGTCCTTTATCATTTTCTACCTCCATATCTAGCAGTTTCATTATGGACTATCCTTAGACTGCATGCTAAGTCCAGAAAATAGAGACTGCAGTCTTTTGATCTCTAATGTATTTTTTTTTAGAATTATATGCAATTATTTTGAAAGAAGAACCTGAAGAATTGTCCTGGAATTCATTTGAAGAATAATATTACTTACATAGTACATTTATTAAGCAATTTAGGGCAAAATATTTTATTGGATTGCTAATTATATTACAGAACATCATATTATATTTTTGAGCTGTGCTAAAATATCCTTGGAATGAATCATAATTCTAGGATTAATAGACTTACACATTTTTCTAAAAAAAATAGAAAAGCTTTCTTTGAAATATTGCAATTAGTGCTTTGCATTGCCACTGAATAATCGTTTCTCCAGTTAGTCTAAGGAATATAATTTAGAGTGCTTTATGCAGAATCTTATTATAACTTTGAATTTTGACAATGACATTTTACATCAAAAGATAAATTTGTAGAGAAACACTAAATGCAGTAAATCTAAAATTGTTACAGAATTGAAGTACCTTCCACTATGATCAATAACAAGCATATGCATAGCGGTATATATAGCTGATGGTTTCTGGATTTATGTAAGAATCCCAAGTAGCCATTTATTTGGGGTCACCCAAGTAGTAAAACTATTTCTTTGAGTTGAGTATTAATGCCAAAGTGATGATAGAGCTTATTAAAATGGAATAATTGGCAGAAAATAGGCTACCTCTTCAAATGCCCTCAGAACATTTTTGAGTTATAAAAAAATGTTTCGTGTTCATTTCCTGAGTGTCTATTATGCTGTGGCTTTCTAACATCAAGGTAATAGATGACATCAATGCAAAGTCAATCAAGTAAGTTTCTGGCCTCAGGGAGAGAGCTTACATGAGTGGGCCAATGTGTCACCTTGGGCAGAACTGGATTTTGAGCACAAGCCTCCTTACTCCAAATAGGATCGGTACTTTATGATTCTCCTGATTTTCTCAGCAAAGGAAAGGGTGGATGGCAATTTAGTATGTTGTGGTGGTGGTTTAGTTGGCTATGTGTGTGTTTGTGTTTGCTGTAATTGAAAGCTGGGGGAGGTATATATTTCCAACTTCTTAGATAGAGAGCTGAAGGGAGCTCAGGGTGGCCTCATAAAAATATTCTGAGTTGGAAAATAAATCCTGAGGTTGAGAACCTAACTGAAGAGTCTTTTAAAGTATAAATGAGCATAATGCCAGTGTAAATTAAGAAAGAGTGCACTAGAAAGGGAACAGAATATTCAGGTTTTTAGTTGCAAAATTAAATCTGAATGGCAAGGTGTCTTTGGACAAACAATTTAACTTATAGATCCTGAACCTATAAAATAAAAAAGTGTGACTTAAAGCACCATATAATACCTAAGACCTACTTCATTTGTTCTTTTAAAAAATGATATTAACTTCTCTTAATTTTTCCATCAGTTAAATACTTTTAATGTTTTGATTCAACCCTAGTCCAAACAATTTATTGTGCTTTGTCAACATTAAGCTCTCAATAGGCACATGTTCAATGAATAAAGTCATTCTTGAGCAAATATATATAAAGGGTTAAATAATACAGAGTATTATTTTGTAATTGATAATGAAATCAACAGAAATCATATTGATTATTTTACCCCTACCCCTGTTTCTTCTAATTTTGTCTAAATATAAACACTATATAGCAATTCTTTCCAAAATCCATTAAGTACTGTGTTTTTTTCCTCTTGCCACCTACTTGAACACTATTGAGTTCCAAGGCCACAACCTGTTTGTTCCATTGGTAAAGATAAGTGCCTCACAGACATTGCCAGCTCCTGACAGGCATAAATGCATCTTTGTAGATCTTTTAAAATTTAGCTATAAAAGAGCTTGTTTAGGAAGTAGGCATTGAGTGAGATTGCTGAACAGTTCATCTGATACATTCCCCAAAATTACTGACCTGACAAGGCCAAAGATGTGATGTCTAAATACCTCAGTCAGTCCAGTTATTAAATCTTATTCATGAAAATGATTCTGATCCATTGCTATGAACTGATCCTAAAAGTGATTGAACTGATAAGATTCACCCCAATGTGTAGTGATGACAGAATAGTCCACTTGATCATGGTCAGCATTCATCCACCTCTTTCTAGGGCATCTCTCAGGCAGGCCCCATTCCTTAAACTTGACAATCGTTCAGAGAGGAGAAAGATCACTATCAGTTTAGCAAAAATAATTCAGAGCCCACCGTCGTATTCAAATTATTACTAAGAACCTAGGGGAGGTGGGATAGTATGGCAAGGGAACTCTGAGGGGAAGGTAGGAAAATTCTGAAGATGATCTTTGTCCATTTGACATTTTTCCAAGAAATAGTTCAAGGCTTCACGTTTGAAGATCATTTTTACTGCTGAACAGAGCTTCAAGGTGGCATCATGGGGAAGAGAAACAAGGTTTGTATACAAATGACTGGAGGCTTAAATTGGGGGAAAAGTCAAATTATTTATTATCTACCCCAATTTTACCTTGATACCTTTGTTAAATTTTAATTTTTTATATGACAGCAGAACGCATTATAATTCATATTACACATATAGAGCACAATTTTTCATATCTCTGGTTGTACACAAAGTAGAGTCACACCCTTCATGTCTTCTTACATGTACTTAGGGTAATGTTGATCATCACATTCTACCGTCTTTCTTACCCCTAGGCCCCCTTCCTTCCCCTCCCTCTCCTATTCCCCTTTGCCCTATCTAGAGTTTATTTAATCCTTCCATCCCACTCCCCCTGCAGCATATGATGAATCATCATCCTTAAATCAGAGAAATCATTAAGCATTTGATTTTGGGGAATTGTATAATTTCACTTAGCATTATAATTTCCAGCTCCATACATTTGCCTCAAATGCCATGATTTTATTCTCTTTTAATGCTGAATAATATTCCATTGTGTATATATATCACACTCTTTATCATTCATCAACTGAAGGGCATCTAGGTTGGCTCCACAGTTTAGCTATTGTGAATTGTGCTGCTATGAACATTGATGTGGCTGTGTCCCTGCGGTATGCTGTTTTTAAGTCCTTTTGATATAAATCGAGGAGAGGGATAGCTGGGTCAAATGGTGGTTCCATTCACAGTTTTCCAAGGATTCTCCAAACTGCTTTCCATATTGGCTGCACCAATTTGCAGTGCCACCAGCAATGTATGAGTGTGCCTTTCCCCCCACATCCTTGCCAACACTTATTGTTGTTTGTATTCTCAATAGCTGCCATTCTGACTGGAGTGAGAAGAAATCTTAGAGTAGTTTTGATTTGAATTTCTCTAATTGCTAGAGATGTTGAAAATTTTTTCATATATTTGTTGACTGATTGTATATCTTCTTCTGAGAAGTGTCTGTTCAGTTCCTTGGCCCATTTATTGATTGAGTTATTTGGGGTTTTTTGGTGTTAAAAGAGTTTTGAGCTCTTTATATATTCTAGAGATTAGTGCTCTATCTGACATGTGTGGTTAAGAATTTGTTCCCAATTAGTTGGCTCTTTATTCACCTCACTGATTGTTTCTTTTGCTGAGAAGAAGCTTTTTAGTTTGAAAAAAAAAGAAGAAGAAGAAGCTTTTTAGTTTGGATGTAAACTTTTGCCAGTTCTAAATAAGTGTCATCTTTGGAACACATCATTGGGATTCAACACATGTTTGGAAGTACCTGACAATATAAAAACCCAGACCCTGTCACAAATGATTGTGCGTGTGGAACGTGTATGAAAGAACTCTTAGCAGTGCAGCTTGGTCAGCAGGCAACCAATTTACAACCAGCCATTCAGCATTTATGCTGCTTAGCAAGTGACAAACATTTAAAAGGATAATGATCATAAGTAGCTTCATCTAAAGCAATGGTGCTTTTAACCCATCTCCAACAAAAAGTCCTTTGAAAATGGGAGAAGGATAAAACAATGAGTTACTGCCATCCTCCATGAGCTAGGGAATGGAATGATAAGTGTGAAGTGAAACACTACCCTGGCCCTAAGGACAAAAGAGCAAGAAGGAGTAACACACAGCCAGGTGCTCTGTGTGTCCAGATCTGCAGGAGGACAGACCTGAGCAGTGGTCTGGGGGGCAGGAAGGTACAAAGAAGCATGGCAATGGGAGACCAGGGAAGTCTGGGAAAAAAGAAGAACAGAAACAGTTGAGAAGAGAGAAAATTCAGGAGGAGAAGAGTAGCCAAGGTGAAGGCAAAGTTATCAGTGAGCATCTCCATGGCACAATCGACCCAAATGGTTATGTTCCAAGTTCCTCTAATATCCCTACACTATTTGCTAAGCATGATCATTTTTCTAGTTGTCAATACTGCCTCTTATTATCTTACGGGCCTATTGAATTGAAAATTTAGGTTGGGGTGGAGAGAAAAGAGAATCATCATAAAGTTATTTCAGGAGTACAGACAATAGCCACACAGTCCCCTGTGTTGGTGCGTGTCCCTCTCTTCTTAAGACATTTTAAATCAAGATCAGCCTAGACAACAGGAAGAGAAAGGGTGAGAAGATACTACCACACTCCAAAGACCCCCAGAACATTTGTTCACCACAGGCTATCCTCAAATTTTCATTTCTCTTAATTAGCTTAATTTCTCCTAAAAAGCATGGAAATGTGAAGGATTTATAGATGAAATCAACTAACCTACATATGTTACTTTATACCTGGAGAAACCAGGTACCAAAGCCATTAAATTAATAGGCCAAAATCATACACAGGTAAGATGATGTAAAATGGTAGGATCTAATTTTTCACCATCACCACAGGATAAAGCACACTTGTTTGTATATCTGTGGGTGTGAAAACTACCCATTTCTTCTCATTTACACATCAACACCTTTAAAAAAACTCAGTTAATGTTTTATTTTTCTTAATTCATACCTCTTTAATGCCTGAAACTAGCTTAGAGAAAATAAAGCTTATAAACAAGTCTTAGAAATGTGATTTCTTTTAATGTTTAGAGTCTTGTAATGCAGTGTGTATAAATGTAATTACCATTAGTCTTAAGTTGATAATGTAACACAATGAAGAATTAACTTTGATTCTTTCTGTCTTAATAGGTTAAATTCTTAAGAGATTTCTGAAATGAAGACAAATGGCCAAAATTGAGTTAGAAAATGTATTTGAAACTTTAAATATAATAATGTATCTATTATTTCATAAATTTTATAATATTACATAAATTATATAAATAATATAAAATATATCTTGTTAAATCTTATATCAAAAACTAGGAGACTAAATACAGGTTTAAAGTATGACATTAGTATATCATGCTATTACAAAATGTTTGGCCCCCAAAAAAAGAAAAAAAAACAGAAATCAATCTTTGGATTGAGAAAAAATATCTTCTCTTCAGTTTAGTTCTATCATTACAAATATATATATTCAAAGTCCAAAACATTTCCACTAATGAAATGTGTATTCTGTAAAAAGATGAAGTTAAGAAAAATGTAAAGCATAGGAACTTACTGCCATCTTGTGGAATGTTTGCCCTTATCTTCTGAAATACTTTTTCTCTTTATTTTCTGGGATGTCATTTTCTGCTGATATTGGCTACAACATGATTCAAGAGTTCCCTAGCTGCTAAAAAGAGCCAATGTCTATTCATAAAACATGACGTGAGTAGACACATGTTTAACATCGTGGAGATTTTGAAGGTTCAGTGTTTTTTAACTACCCTTGTTCCAAATCATTTATTTCTCTACTTCACTGTTAGGTGGATTTAGCATTTAATCTAATATGTTTTACTTGTTCAGGATTTCAGAGGGAAGAGAGGCAATGTTAGCAGAGTGTTCACTGTCAAAAGCAAAAATGAAGACCATGCTCTGTTCTGGGACACTTAGGCCATCCAGGCATCCACAGCAGTTTTTGGAGAGTAGGTCTCAGCTTGGTCCTGGGATCAGAATTTCCCAGAGGCTTATAAAACTACAGAAACTTGGACCTCTTTCCAGACATACTGAATCAGACCTTTCATTTTTATGAGATCCCCAAATGATTCACATGCACAGTAAAATCTGAGTAGCACTAGCATTGGCCACCACATTTCATTCTACTTACATTTTTATTAAAGCAGAATATGCATGCATACATCGACACACACACACACACAGCACATACTCACACACACTTACACATGCACATGAGTTGCTTGGAGACCATGGGAATACGCAAGCATCAAAACACTTTCAGATTCAAGTCTATGCTATTTAACTTTAGTGTATCTGAGTTCAAGCCCCAGTAATTTCATTTTTGTGTACCTGAGATATTTCATCTGTAATGTGGAAGAAAGTATTCATAAGATGATTTTAATATCTCTTCTCATTTCAAAATTCTTTGATTTATTATTTATGCATGAATTGTTCATTTGGTTAAATATCCATGCATCACTTATTCATGCATTAGCAAATTGATTATTTGTCTCTATAATTCTGATATCAAGCCAATGATTACGTTTTAAATTCATAATTTGTGAACTGGTGGTGCAGCAGATGTATTTTGTCGAATAAACAAGACATTGCAAAATTTTGAAATTATTTACCTACCTTTTTAAAATAATTTCATTTTAAGTTCATGAATTTTCTACTTCCTTTGAATAATTCATATCTATTGAAGCTGAGAAGAACTTACCTGTGCCTGGACACCTGTTTCTTCCAGACCTCTCTAGCCCTGTTCATTTACACTAATGCCTTGACTCTGTTGGCCTTGGGATCAGTCACCATGATTTACGTGATATTCTCAACCAAGTATTTTATCATGTCCCAAAGTGGTAATACATCAAATTTAAAAAACATACTGCTTAACAATCTCTAATCTTCTAAAAAGAATAGCTTATTTTATTGTGGTATGAATACTCTTGATGTAAGGCAGTACCCTTTTAGGATGGTTAAGTATTCACAGCAAAAGATTGAGACTTGGCAAGTCCACACAGGCACAGCTTTCTAATTCACCTCTTAGCCAACTTGTACAATTCCATGTGTATAATAATAAAGAGAATTTAGTTTCCCTCATATTTGAAGATAACTACAGCCAAGTACATGCTGTAGGGGAAGAAAATGTTTTCTTCTTCCCTCTTAAAATCTCTGATTGGATCTGAAAATTTACTGATATAAGAAGGATTTGCAGGAGAAAAGCAGACTATTTTCATAAGACTTCTGCATGTACATGGGAGTCCTCACAAGAAAACCAAGTTCCAAAGGAGTGACCAGAAAAGACAGTTTACATACCCTATAAGCAAAGAAATGATAAATTTGTGAAGAATTAGGAAGAAAAAAGGGTTTGGGCTAGGAGTGTAAATTGTGCGGAAGTAACTAAGAAATATACCGGGGAAAGCTATCAGAAAATAACAGTTTGGGGATAGATTTGTTTGTACAGACCCATTTCAACAATGATTCCAATTGCTTGGCAAAAGGGTGTTCTCTTCCTGGACTAGGAAGGGCACTTTTCTGGTGGGAAACTGTATGATTTGTTGTTAGGTAGAGAAGTCAGAAAGGCCTTCCTGTACCTCTGATTCTATAGCTCAAAATAATCAGTATGCCAAAGTGGTATATTTTGAAGTGGCATGAGTAAACTCTCTCAACACAAACAAGTAGAAGCTGTGTCATTCTCTAATTCTAGAGAAAAATATAAAAATCTTTGGTTATTGGTAAGGGTTTTTCATGCAACATATATTTATTGAACATAGCAATAGTACAGTTTTGAACAAGACAAGACACAATCCCTACTCTTATAAAACAATTTTATAAGGGAGACATACAATTGAATAAGTAATTTCAATAATCTGTGATGGTGTTTATGATAAAAAGTGCTGTTCCGCTTACACAGAGGGTATGAGCTGGCCCAGGACCTGGGAATGTTCAGGGATCATAACAGCTTTGAAGCTGAGAACTAAGGGATAATAGCAGCTTATCAGGGAGAGAAGTAAGAATGTTCCAGAGAGGGAACCACATATACTAAGCCTGAGAGAGAGAGAGAGAAGGAATGGCAAGAAATGAATTGAAAGATAAACAATGTGGTTGGAATAAAAAGAAAGAGGAGGGCTATCATGAAATGAGCCTGAAGAGATTGGATATTCTCCTAGAAGGGATGGAAGGCCCCCAAAGGGACTTAAGTGAACAGTAAAGTATCACTCTGACGTAAGTATACATCTAAGAGCTTGGTAGAAATTATAGTATCCAAATAAATTAATAAGCTATCTTATTTCTGGATTCTGACCTCATGTCCACTGAGGCTACACCTGGGGTAGAGATAAGAGGCCCATGTAGTGGGATTTTGCACTTCTAGAGAGCTCTAGAGCATTGAAAAATAAAGATGTGCCTAAACATAGTTTCAAAAAATGTTATATTTGTATTGTTTACAAATTAATGCTTACAACCACAAAACACAACCATATTATTTGTTCTACATGATATATATTTTAAACTGCTTAAATGTATTAATTAGCCATGCCTTAGAAGATCCATAACATGGTAAAGAGTCAGATGTTCCATATTTTACATTTTTTCAATCCTGTCATGTATTTCTGTGATAATGTGTATAACCTCATTTGAGGATAATGCCAAAAATGTAAATGTGAGCCATGTTTGTTGTGAGAAAGGCCTGGCAGAATAGCCTCCTGCCCCTGCTGAGACAAACCTGGCTATGTGGATGAATCAGTGGTACAGCCAGCGACGTTTGCTCATGGGTGCACATGAGGTTGAACATATTATCCCTTGACCCACAGGCTGACAGCCAGTCTTTTCTGACCAAGCCTGCTGTTTCCAAGCAGCCCGCAGCTGGGTGTCTCATTTAAGATGGCACTTGAGTGTTTTTAAAGCATTCCTTCTATTCTACCTACTTATTTCTATCCCACTTAATGCAACCTCTATAAACACTGCTTAGCCAACCTGCTGTCGGACATTTACTTTACATATTGGCCTGAGCGCACTTCAATTATGGAGCAAGGCCTAAACATTGGTGGCTCATAATTAGTTGCTATTGATCTTGTCAAGTGGTAGGTGACTGAGCCCTTGATATGACATCTAAGAGACAGCATAAATCATAGAATTACACAATCATATTTTGAAAGAACTAGCTCCAACCTATGATTGTAAAAATAAAAACAGGCCTAGAGAAGTCACATGTCATGCTCATGTGACACAGCCAGCTAGTGTGAGCTCTAAGATATGGGATTCTACACTCTAAACACCCAGAACATCACTGTCTGCATTAGCACCTTCAGTTCTATCTTTTCCCTGTTTAAATAAACAAATGAAAGACAAAGTGAAAACTCCTAAGACCGATCCCAACTGCCCTCATCTAGGAAAGGACTCATAAATTACAACCTGAAGGACAAATCCATGCCACCTCCTCCTTTTGTCAATAAAATATTTCTTGGAACACAGCTATCCTTATTTTTAAAGGATAGCCTTCATGTACTGGCAGAGTTGATAAGTTGTAACAGAGACTTTCTGACCTATGAAGCCCAAAATCTTTATGATCTGGCTCTTCACAGAAAAAAAAGTTGACTGACCCTGGTCTACAACAAATAGATCAAATGGCTTGGAAATATAATTGTAGTTTCCCGTTTAAATTACTATAGAGTAAATTGCAAAACATCAACTGGGTCAGAACAAGTATGTTGAATAGGAGATAAAAATGTGGCTGGGATTTTAAATCTACTGTCATTAAGCCATACAGAATAGATATTTCACCTATTAATTACTGAATGTTGATAATACTGAGGTGGAAACTGCACTCTTTACAAAGACTGATGACAATAGCAAAAGCTCATATTTAAACACATGGACACAACTACCTAAAAAGCCATCCTTAACTGAGACTTTACTATGTGTCATGCACTTTTCTAAGCATTTAGCAAATGTTATCTCATGTTATGCGTGAGAATCCTCCAAGTTCTCATTTCTGGTAAGAAAACTATGGCTCAGAGAAATCAAGTAACTTACCCAAGTTCACCCATCAATTAAATGGCAGAGCAGGGATCTAAGGTAGGCTGGTCGGCCATTGACATTTTGGTTTCTAACCTTCATCATTTCTTAAAGCAAACTGTGGCAGCCACACCAGCTCCTACAAATGGTTCAGCAACCTCCAGATATGGTGAAACAGAGTGGAATGCTGTTTTTTGATCAAAGATAAGCCCAGAACATTTTTAACTGATGCTGACTTTTATTCCTGCCACTTTGACCCAGGAAACTTAATCTATGCTAATGCCTAAAGGTGCTGGGGGAACGCAGGAGGAAGTCCAAGATACCAGGACTATGTAAACCAGCAAAGACAAGCCTGAGGATCCCTGTCCCATCCACTTCTAAGGCATTGCAGGAATCCACTGCCCATACTCATTCAAAGCAGCCTGACCCTGCTGCCTCTACATTCATTTTCACCAGAAATTACCTGACAAGAAATGGGGGTCAGACAGGCCTGGTTTGATCATGCAGGTTTCCGCATCTTCTTCAAGAATACTGCATTCCACCCTACGGGTAGAAGGCAGCTTACTTACTAGAAAATAAATTAACCATTAAGCAACTATAGTAGTGACTTATCACAAAGGATTTCAGTCTCTCTCCTCCAGAGCATTGAAGTTTAGGCAAACACCATGTATTCAGTTAAAATAATAAATAACGCAAAGAAATATGAATTACCTTGCAATTCTTAAAAACTGCACACATTTTGCCCACCTTTTGTCCCTCACATACTCCCTCATTACCTGGTATTATAGCTGCCTTAATGTGTAGTACCCAATCTCCTTATTTTCATCCTACATGATACTACGCATTATAAGTTTTCATGCCAATTACCTATCATAAGAGCCTTACCCTAGTCAAATTGTGAAAGGAATATTTTTTCAAGTAGGAAAATATTTTCTTTGTTATAACTCTAGATATCTGAGCCAGAAAAAAAAAAAATCACTGTAAGTGATGAAAAGCATGGTGTGCAAATTGACTCTCTGGGTGCCTGTGGAGAGATTCAGATCCCAGGTAAATAAGTCTTCAGGCCCCCTGGTCAGGACTTCTCAGGCAAAGTCCCTTCCAGGCAGGCAGGAGTTCAGATGAGGTAAAAGCAGCTGTGTGCAATGTAGCTTCAAAAGGCAGGGAGATAACTAGACAGATCTGCCTCAAGGCGGGTCCTCCGCAGGAGAAAGCTTACCAGACAGGCAACAGTTCTTGCCTGTCTAGAAAATAAGGTGCAAGCCATGGGGACTGAAGCTCCAAGTCAGGAAAATTCCCTAGCATGTCCTGGGAGGCAGGTCAGTGTGAGGCCGGCAGGACCACTGGGCATGAAGTTACACACTATAGAAGCCGCCCTTAGGCTCCTTTCCACATTCTGTCTGCCAGTGTCATGATGCTTCTAGAAGAAAAATTATTCCTTTTTTCCTGAAATACTGTCTTAGACTCCAAGGCAATGCTGAGCTATCTTGCACTGACAGAATAAAGAGAAGTGTGTGTTTGTATACATTTTCTGGGTAAGGTATAAATACAGTTGGTGTCTCTTTGTTCATGTATGCATGGGGTTTTGTCTGCATAAGCAGCAACCCAGTTAGTGATTCTTGTCATCTTATCTTGAGTGCACAGCCTATGATCTCTTGAGCATTTAAAAAAAAATAAACAGCAATTATGTGTGAGATAGGAATCATATAGCTGGTGGTGTATTTAAAACAGCCGCAACAAGAACAACTTTTATGTTTCTGAGTTTCCACAGGTGGGATCAGAAATAATAGGGATATAAAGAACCTATGTCTATCTTGGAAACCCCACTTGGGACTGCCTATTGGCTAGCTTTTTTGTAAAGTGAATTTAAAAACTGGTAGATCTCAAATAAACACACCATAAAAGAGCTGATGGGATAATTGTGACTGACTTAACGTCTAAGGAGATAGACACAATGAAGAATCAATCAATGGCTTGGTGCCGTGTTGCTCTAAATCTCATGTCTTTAAAACAAATTGGCGAATGTAGATTTGGTCACACTAACAGTATTTTATAGGAGATTTTTAGCATGCAGACTTTTCTGGAGCTAATAGAATTCAAACCTTCTAAACACTGGTAATGTCCCAAATATGGACCTATGTCCACCATCAGTGGAAGCAGTAACCTTTTCTAAAATCTTGCCAATATGATTATCAGTGCAGGAGGCCACTGGACAGAGCTAGCAAAGACCACCCCTCAGAGACATGTAAGACATTTGAACACTCAGGAGTATGAGAAGGAAGAAGTAATGAAGAAATTGGCACAGATGGTTCTCATATATATTATTGACTACAAGTTCAATGATAGAGACAAGAGCATAAGAAAAGGCACGGATTCAAAGGCATAAACATGAAATACCTCTTGTCACATTATGAGCACATCATTCATTCACCCATTCATCCAAGAAATGTTCTTTGACTGTCAACTATTCTCAGCCTTGGAGCAGATAATGACTAGGCAGATTTCATAACCTAAATACACGTAGATTTTATTATAGGAGATAACACATAAGAATATGTGTTATAAGAGCAGGTAATGATAAGACTTTTGAGGCAAGATGAATCAGGATAAGGGTTAGCATGGAGAGGTGACCTTGCTTATTAGTAGGTCTTCTACACAAAAGAATCTTCTACATGACACAATGGAGAAAATCCAGTGCAAATTTGGATCCGAGAAGCAAAAACAAGAACGAAACTCAGAGAGATTGATAAATCTTGATTGATCAGGAAAGAATGAACAAGTCAGAATGAGTGAATCAAGAGCAGTATGAACTGAATGACACAGATGGGCAGGGGTCAGTCAGCCCAAGTAGGGACTTTGGAAGTCATGAAAAGTAGTTTGGATTTTTTAAAAGACACAGATTGGAGGATTTGGAGCAGGATAGTACTGAGGGGCATCATCTGATATTTGTTTTTAAAATATTACTTCAACTCCCCAATGGGAAATTGACTATGTCCTAGAAAAAATGGAAGCAAAGAAGCAAGTTAGCATGCTATGACAGTAAGTCTGGTAAGGAAAGATGGTGGATCAGAATGGTGACAATTGGGGGGTTGTTGAGGGATGACCACATTTGGATTTTAACTCAACTTCTCAGGACCCAGAAAAGCTGACAACCATTCCACATCAGAAAGTGCTATACAAATGTCAGCAACAGGGATATTTATAAATCCATCGATTGTTGTGAAGTACCATAATGCTACTTCCCCAAATTCATCAAATCATAAGAATCACTAGGGGCTTTAGTACACTATGTGGTGCTCACCTGGAGCATCTAATACTGTGACCTTAATGGTTTCCAGCAATCTGTTTAACAAGTTCTATAGGAGATTTTAGCAGTCAACTGAATTTCTTCATTCTCTATGTTGTAGTAGTTAGCTCCACCTGCCAAAGAAAAATCTAGTCCTCATGACTAAAAGTCTTGAGGGTATTGCCAAAGCCATTGCTTACAATTCTGGACACAGTTCAGAACCACACAAAGGCCTTGATTTAAAAATAAAAATTAAAAAAGAAAGAAGGAAATGCTGTCAATAATGAATCAGAGGTGGGCATGGAGTCTTACTACCCCCATAAATGTTTCATTTCTATCCACTACTGTACTGGTTCAGCTTCTATTATTTGTACTTATTTTTATTTTTTTTAATTTTAATTCTATCAGGGATTCAGTTTCCAAGTCAATCTTCAGAATACCTAATATTGAAAATGCTTCTTCTTCTCTGCTTTGAGACTTTCCTTGTATCACATTTTCTGTAAATCCCCAAATCTATGGTTTGACATTAAAAATAAAAACAAAACAAAAACACAACTGAAAGGATGAGGGTCCTGCATCACTATATACTGTACTTTGTTCTAATCCCCTAAGAATCCCCCTTTTAGACCTTTTTCTTCAATCATACAAGGACTTCACATTTTCAAGTCATTCTTGCTTTCTTTCTATAATTCTACCTATCAAAACTTTGCCATCCTTCAAGGCCAAATGTAGCCACTCTATTATCTCTAAACTTCACCTTCAGTTATCTCTAAACTTCACCCAGAATTGACCTTCTTTTTTCTCAACTACTCTGGGCCACTTCTATGGCTCATAAGGCCCTATATTATGGCTGAATACTTAATTGATATTGCTAATTAATGGCAAACTTCCCCCTATCACCCTAATACAGGGTCTACTATATCTAATATGTATGTATTTGTATCATCTGATCTGCTCTACAAAAATCAGTCTTTTGTTCAGTTCTCCACAGTATTATCAAAAACAGAAAGAAGCCAAAAACTAAAATCTATTAGATACCCCCAAGCATATATAAAATATATCTTTCCTCCTTAGCCTGGAACATAAGGAACATCAGGACCTGAATCCTACCTGCCTCCCAGAGTTCATTCCATTTTACTTACCTCCTTCTTGATACTGCAACATAATCAAACTGCTTTTGTTTCTACAACACACCAAACAACCCCCTTTAAATTATGCCTCAGCTTATGCAGTTTTTCTTTTTTGTTGTTGTTCCAATGAAAGTCACTTTGCTTTTCCTACTTCATGCTGCTAGGTTCCTATTCCCTTCTGCAGACACTTGCTCCAGTAAGCCTCCCTCCACCTCACCTCCACAATGCATCTTCAGGTTACTCCCTTCTTTCTCACATTATTTGAGAAGCATGTATTGAAATTACCTCTTTATTAATTTTCCTGTCAATCAACTGTAAGCTTCTTAAAATCAAGAGATCTCTCCTTTTTAATTTTAATTTCCAGCCTATGCACAGGTCAGGTTCTCAAATAATGAATAAATCATTGCATGAATATGTATTCAGCACAATATATGAATATGAAAGAATAAACACATTAACAATGTGCCTTGAGTTTGTTTACAGTTTGTTTATTCTCAGGTAATCTTATGTGTAGCCACAGTGTGATATATGGCCTTAGATCAAATGTAATTGACACTAAGTCAAAATCAACTGAGCCATCTGCTCTGGACAACACAGACCACTGATTCTAATTTTTAAAATGTCTAGGTTTTGTGTTTAGGCACAAAGTTAAGGATTGAAGCAACTTTGTTAATAATCTAGGAGTTGTCTGGCTTGAATTGTCCCTATGCTCTCTATAGATGCATCTAACTCACTAAAAAATTAATCTCATTTTCACTTTTTTCACCCTGAACAGGAAACAGCTGCACTGATGATAGTCTCGATTGATGGAGTGAAGAAGCCTCATCTTTATTCAGTGTGAAGCAGCTGCCAAGAAAAATGGCCTTTGAGAGAGGTAATAAGTTCATGAGTATCACCTGTGTCATGCAAAACAATACTTGATTTTTTGAAAGTTTAAAATGATTGGAAAGAACTTATGAATGAAGTGTCTATTTTGTGGGTGAAAACTTTTGCTACAGGGTGACGGAATGCACTATCAGGGTGATGCATGTGAAACATTACCTTCTTGTGACACAAGGGAGTCACGGAGCAAATGGAACAGAGGAAATTATGACCCATTGGCTGGGATGGATTTGTAACAGGAATGCCACACTAATATCCTTTATCTCTATCTCAGAGAATAAGACTTTGGGCAAATAAAACAAATGTCAAAGTGGAGTTTTTCCCTGTGTATGAACATTCTCTGCAAAAGCAGACCATGCTACAAATTCATGATATATTGGGAAAATATTTTTAAGGGAAAAGAATTAATCTAATGATAGATAGATAGATGGATAGAGATATATAGATATATATATCTGTTTTCTCTGCCTTTCCAAAAGTGTCTCACCTTTTAAAATTTTTCAAATTATCGAAAATTTCTTTCTTTCTTCCTATTTTATTTGATTCAAGAATTCTTGATTGATTGTTAAAAAAAAAATACCTTTACGCTGTATTCCAAAGGAGCTTATCTTAGCTCTTATCTGTTGGAGGTGACATTTATTTCATAGAACAGAACTGCTACCAAAGGAAAGCAATCTGCCTCTAAAAATCAGAAGACATACTTTTAGACTCATCAAAATTTGACCTTTTAATTGAAAATAGTGATTACCTTAAGGTAATATTATATGACAACTTGAGAATGAAATATTGATTTCCTTCACCTAGAAAAAAAGATGTGTAATAAAAATAAATGTGATAAAGCCCTCAAGATATGTATGCATGCCAGGAATTGTTACAAGTAACTTACATATTTCTATTAATTTTAATTTTTAATAACCCTTTAAGGTTATTTTGAAATCCTATTTGGTAGACAACCAAAAGGAAACAGAAAGGTTTCAGAACTGGGGCATCTAGAAATTAAGCAACAGAGCCAGAAGTTGAACCTGGGAAGTATGGATTTGTTGTTCTGATTTAACCTCTTAAATGTATCATGTTTAACTTCTGCAAAAGAGATTTTGACTAGGTAATGAAAGGACTCATAGACCCTGGGGAAATTTCTAGCTGAGGGTGGTAATTTTTCTGATATAAAAAGTTTAAAGAAAATGGCATTCACTTTTTAGGATAATTATAATATAGTCCGTTCTTTCAACGGGTTATTATAATGGTTATTCCTCCGTGTCCTTTCCATTATATTATGACAAGTAATAGAAAAAGTTGCAATTTTTTTCAGCTTTACCTCTCCCTTAGACACTAGCCTTATTTCCAGCCTCAATCCCAGCTACATGGTTCATTTTCATCTCAAACATGTTTAACTTTGCTCATAAACTTGAACCCTTTCTGTTACCCTTCCCCTCCCCCTATTCTCAGCACACTATGGGAGAGATCCATATATCAATTTTGTATTTTCTAGCTCTGGTACTCAGGAAAAGGTTTTTTAAATGTTCAGTATTATTCTCCCTAAGACCAATGTATTCATTTTACTATCCTGAGCAGGTTGATCAAAGAAATTTGAGGACAGTGCAAGAGATATTAGAATCATGGGTTGACTAAATTCACATTAAAAATAGTTCATTAATTCCTTTTGCACAAGTAGCAAAAACTCTTTTCTATTTGACCAAAATAAAAAATTGTACCTTAAGCCTTGGTGCATTTCCTGGAAATATATGCCTTGGTCACTTGACTTGAAAGAGTATAAAGATAAGCTCAAGTTTATTTTAACTGTTATTTTTTAAAAAAAACTCCAAAAATAAAAATAAAAAGCGACTCAAGGATCATATCTTTTGTTACAGGTCAAATATAAATAGCAACATACCGTAAGTTCGCATAGCTTTGCTAGGAAGGGCTAAATAAATAAACCAAAGCAACCCATCTAATAAGAACCTGGCAGGGCAAGGGACCCAAGAGAAACTATATTAAAGGATAAGGCAATACTAAAGGACACTGTTGACCATAGGAGGAAATTGATACATAGTGAAAGATTAAACTTCCTTCCTTCAAATCAGGGGAACAAATCCAAGCATTCAGAGGGAAAAATTGTTTATAGTGCCATTTGATGGCAAGTTAATAAAAGGAAATTTTGTTGTATATAACTCATGGTCTGGTAGTAATAGATTAGAATGTGATGTAGGAACTAGAAAGAATGAAGGAGATTATAAGAGGCCCATTCCTATAGTCTGTGTAATGACTATAAGGAACATCCTACAGACCAGAACAATGAGCCATGTCCTCTTTCTTATACAGTGCAAGTGGGGTACAATTGCTACCTCCAGCACATGGCTTTCCATTACTTCTGCCTTTGCAATTTAGATATCTCCCTAAAATACAAATATGCTTGGATTTATTTGTAATCTTTTGCATTCACCTCAGGGAAAATAATTACTATGTTTTCAGAGGGGAAATACTTCTTGATACTCTCCCCATTCTGTCGTAGTCACTCCAACAAAGAAGACACCTTTTCTGTCGTACAGGACTGAGAAGTTTTTGCCCCCTCTCCTGAAAAGAAGGTGGGACTCATTCTGTGGTCCAAAGATAAGCAGAGTCTCACAGAATTTATAATTAAATCAATATGTTGAATAGATAGTCTAAACTCCTATGTCAATTGCAGCATTATTCACATTAGTCAAGTTTCAGAATCAACATTAGTGATCATCAATGGATGAATGTATAAATAAAATGTGACAATTCAATCTTTAAGATGGATGAACACGGGAACATTCTGTTAAGTGAAATAAGGCAGGCACAGAAAGACAAATACTGCATGATCTCTCTTACATGTGAAATTTTATAAACTGAACTTACCAAAGCAAAGACAAAGTCAATCTAATACGAACAGAGAAAAAGAAATAACAAATACAAAACCATAAATTAATAAAGCAGAAAAGTATAAATGAAGAAAAGACAAAGATTTGATTTTGAAAGAATTTCAAGATTCATATGTAATTAGATGATCAAGATATAAAAAAGAAGGAAATACAAATTTCCAATCCAAAGAGTGAAAGATAATATATCACAACATGTTCTACAAACATTTTTTAAAAAATGATATTACGGGAAAACCTCATGCCAATAAAAACATATATATTAGATAAATTCATTATTCAAAATTGACATAAAAAGGGAAAAAAATCAGAGTACTCATATGTACCCATAATCAGAAGACATAATAAAATCTTTCTATAGGAAAATAAAATGAAATAATATAAAACAGAACATCTTCAAGGTCCAGATGATTGCAATGAAAAATCCTATCAAGCAATTAAAGAACCAATAACGCCAATCTTACTCAAACTCTATAAGGAAATGGAAGAGCAAGAAATACTTCCAATTCATTGTAGAGGACTAACATGATTCTGACAATGATATTATATGAAAAGATACTAAGTAACATCACTTATGATGCAAAAAAAACATAAGTGAAATATTGATAAATCAAAATATTAATATATAAGAAGGGTAACATGTTGTACAGGACATTAATAAAAGAAAAACTGGCATAAAGATTGGAAAGAAAAAATATAACTTCTTTTATTAGCATATAACTTCCTTTTTACATAGATAATCATAAAAAATCTAACAGATAACTAAAATTAATGAACTAGAAATTTTAAAGAATGAAAGTTGCAATAATTATGCTTAGTCCTATATACTAATAATTTTTAAAGGTTTAAATTTAATTTTAAAAATACCATTTATAATTGCACAAAAAACAAAAATACTACTTATAATGGCATCATATTATCATAATATCAATAGAAATAATTTTATTAAAAATCTATAAGACCTGTACACTGAAACTAGAAGAGTATTGAGAGAAATTTTTAAAGACCTAAGTAATTAGGTCTTTTAAAGTATTAAAGTTTTAAAGTATTAAGATTTTTCTCTGTCACCATTCTGATCTATGAACTCAAAACAATGTCAAGCAAAATAATACTAGACATTTTTGTACAAACTGAGCAACTGATTCTATTTCTTCTTTGAAAATTCAAAGGAACTCAGAGAGTAAAAACTGTAGAAAACGTTGATAGAAACACATCAGCTGATTTCAATACTTACTCGAAAGCAACAATAGATATGTGGGATAAGCGTGCATATATAAAAATAAACCAACTGAATAAAAAAGACTCCAGAACATGTACATAGATTCCACTTATCTTCAATAAAACTCCATTACTGAGGGGGAAAAAAAAAAGTCTTTCAACAAATAACGCTAAAAGAATTTGCTATCCGTAGGGATTCCCAACCTCTACCTAATATTATACACCAACATTAATGCCAACCTGATCGAAGACCTAAATGTGGAAACTAAAAATATAAATTAAGCAGAAGAAAACATAGGAAACTATCTTTGCTAGGAAATTGCAAAGATTGGTTTGACAAAAGCACCAACCATACAAATAAATTAAACTTCATCAAAATTTAAAACTTTTGTGATTCAAAAGATAAACCCCTGACTAGGATATTCTCAGAACAGATGTACACTGAAGAGTTTGAATCCAAAGTATGTTTTTAAAAAAATTTCACAGAATTATCCTATAGTGTGTATGGTTTTTGTCCCTCAAAGTTCCATGGGTTGGAGGCCTGGTGCCTGGAGTTGTGGTAGTAGTGGAACTGAGAAAGTTTTTAAGAGGTGAGGCCTAGTGGGGGTGCCTACTGGGAGGTCATTAGGTAATTAGGACACCATGCAAAGAAGAGAAAACAAGTCTCTGGGAGGGAGTCTTGGAGAGAGAGGTGTTTTAAAGCCGCACCAGACTCCACCCAGCTTTCTCTGGCTTCCTGCTCAAGATGTAATTTTCCTCCCACTTGCTCTTCCTGCCAGTGCCATCCACAATGATGACAAAAAAGAAGGCCACCACCAGAACTGAGCAAATGCCACTGCAAAGCTGTTGAATCTATAGAACTGTTGAACTAACTAAAAACTTCTTTATAAATTCAGCCTGTCTCACATATTTCGTTAGAGTAATGAAAAGCCAACTAAGACAAATTAAATGATGAAAAATGAACAACCCACTGAATCATGATCAAAACACTTAGTCAGATATATTTCACAACAAAATATTCAAATGGCTATATGAAAAAATGTTTAAAATCTTTAGTCATTAGAAATGCATAAATCCTTCAAACACCAAGAGGAAACTCCTGTTAGAAATATTGGGGTGCCACAGGGAATCAAACCATGGCAAAGCAAACTACTTCTGCAGAAGGGTGAGCTACTGAACAAAATCTGGCAAGCAAGTGCACTTTGTCTTTTCTGCTTTATTAATTTATGCTTTTGTTTTTATTTCTAAAGCAGCATTGCCCTTTGCTCTGATAGTTGGAGCTCAGGGTTACAATCTATGTGACTGGCTAATTTTAAAATTGGGAAGGGCAAGGAGAGAGCTATAGTTAAAATGGCTATGACTGGATACAGGTTCAGGACATCAAAATGACTACGATTGGATCTTATATCCCAATTAAGGCTAAATACTATATTCTGAAAACTGACCACTGGGCTTTCTATTTCTCACATTCCACAATACTTTATTGGCAAAAAATTAAGACTGACAATACCAAATGCTAGAACAAATATGTGGTTCTCTCTGATGTTCTGGTAGGCAATATGAAATAGCACAAGTTATCATTTTCTTAGAAAGTTAGACATACACTTACTACATGATCCATAAAATTCCTAAGAATTTACTCAAGAAGAATGAAAACATATGTCATACAGAAATATACCTGAACATTCATAGCAACTCTAACCATAACAATCCAAAACTGAGAACAACTCAAGTACTTACCAATTGGTGAGTGGCAAAACAAAACCAATTTTAAAAAAGCATATTGATTCATAAAATAGCATAAATATAGCTCATAGTCATCATGTAGAGTAAGTAAAGTTTGACATGAAGCCACATATAATGTAGTTTTTGTACAAATCATTAACAGACAAAATGGAGCTATGGTAATAATATTCAGATCATCTCAGAAAAATGATTGTGGATATGGAAATTTCCTACAAAGAAGGGAATAAGAGACTTTTTGAGATGAGAGAAATATTGTATATATTGAATAGAATGTTGATAAGCTGATAACATGGTGTGTGTATATATATACATTTGTCAAAAGTCACCCTAATGCACTATGATTCATACATTTTATTGTATGCAAATTAGCCTTCAATAACTTGATTAAAAGTTAGAGAGACATCCTAGATATATCAAGCTATAAGTTGATATTCCTTTTATAAATAAACCCCAGGTTATTTTCCTGGGGTTTATTTAGACATGCATATCTAAGCACTTTGGATCTTTCATGTGGTTCTTTCTTATTTTCCAAAGCTTTGGAAAGGCAATTTCCCACTCTGAGAGTAGGGAAAAATACTCTAATTGATTTGGTCAGCAAATCCAAACCCGCCTCTATTTCAAGACAAACCAATTTGAACATTCTATAACTGCATACAGATCCTGCCTTGCTTGAAGGGGTCTGCCTAGTAAGGCCATAACACATAACTCTGTTTCAAATGGGATTGCAGTTACTGAGGCAGAGCAGAAACATTTGCTATGCTTATTTGCATTAACCAATAGTCAGACTGGCCTTGGGGCACAAAGCTATTTGTGGAAGGCTCAATGGTCTACTGAACTGATGAAATGACATGGTTTTCTGTATACATAGTGATAACTTTTTGATAACTATGATCACTAACTAATGCCACTACAGAGAGATTTAGACAAGCATAGTCTCTCTGATTAGAAAGGATTTGTAATCTAACATGGATAATCTTGACATGGCTCAACATGTGGAAGATTTTTAAAAGACAGAAAAAATACAGGACGCAAAATGATATATTTCAATTCTCTACATATCCAAATTTTAGTATATGTATTTGAAAATAGTGAATGTGGGAGAAATAATGGGAAATTCAAAAAAAACATAAAACACTTAATTTGGTTGATCTTTTATCCTTTACCTTTATTTCTTGAGGAAAACCAAAGGAAAAAAGGATGTTAACATCAAAACTTCAGGAGGTACCTGATGAATTAGAATTGGAATGCACATTTTCAACATAAGCATTGAATGAATCATGATTTGTAAGTAACTGACATCATTTCTCATCCATGTAAAGAGACCCTAGGTTCACATCAGGAATGTCATAGAGGTCCACAGGTACAACTTTTGATTGCACAGTGCACACTGTCATCGTGGCAGGAGGTAAGGAAGCCTGACAAGCTCAGCTCACAGAAGTCATCATTCCAAAATGTTGCACACCTAAAACATATTTTCACATTATTCACAGGCCCCTGACAGGATAGTTCTCCTATTACTAGTTTCATAAGCCACATTTCATAAAGAACAATGAGAAGCTGATATCCTAACATTTAGGAAAAGGATGCCTGCCCAGAAATAAAACCTTAATTCTCCATTTGGACCTATTGGTCTTGGGATCCCATTTGTTTTATGCCCCTTCTCCATTGTTCCCTAGGGCTTTCCAAGCATGAATGTCTTCTTGGCAACTGAAATGTTCTTTCTCCAGATAGTCACAATATTTGGCCCATCACTTCCTTTATTATTTATTCCAGTGTTATCAGAGTGAGACACACAAACACCCGCCCACCCTATTACAAATCACACAACTGATCAGCTGGATCTCTTTGTCCTCATCACTATCTCACCATTAAAATGAAGACCCTGTGAGTATAGAGATGTTGGTTTTGCTTGCTGCTTTTCCCTCAGCACCTATAGTTAAGTTAAGCTCATCACAGGCACTTGATAATTGTGTGTGAAGAGGTGAATGTTTCCACAAAAGGGACCTGAAAATCAAGCGTTGAATGTTTACTATATGATTCTTCAAACTTAGATAAATTAGGATTTCTCCCATCAATTCTTCTTCCTCTTCTCACACACACCTGGAAAGTGCTGAGAGTTTTGATACCACACTCATTCTCTATTTGGGTATTTTTTCACACTTCTCAGAGTATTAAACTTTTCATAATTTTTACCCATATATTACAGTGAGTCTTTTGTAAGAGAAACAAAATCACTGTCGATGTCAACAAAGAAAACAATAATGAAATAAACAGATGTATTTCATTTGAACTTTGGGAATCTTTTTATGAAACTTGTATTGAAAAAAAGCAAATAAATCAATGTCCAAATTCTACAGAAAAAAAAAAAAACATTTGATGAGTTTCAGTCTAAGATGACCTAACAGTTCTACTATGTGTTCCAAGTCCAAGACAGTTTTGATGACAGTGTTATAATTGCTCTAATTTTAATGAAAGAAAAGAAAATTTGTTTTGTAGTGCTTATGTTTCAAAGCACTTTATTTGAAGTATAACATTTGACCCTCGTACATTTTCTTCTTCTGAGGATGTACTTACATACTACCTCTATTTATAATCCTTCCATTCCTGAGTACTATATACAGAAATATTCTATTTCAATTGCATTTTTCAATGATTTTATTAAGTTAGCTTTCTTTTTATCTTTTCACTTAGTCTTTTTTATATAATTCGGTTCTTCAGTTATCTTTATTTTTAGTTGTTTACCTCTCTCCTTTACTGGTAATTTTTTTTTTAATTAACTGTGGCTTTCTCACTTGACCTATGGCTTTCTTAAATCTTAGATAAACCTCAACTAACTAGAATTTTTAGTTAAACTAGTAAGACATTTCCCACCCCTGGATATTTTATCAGTTGATAAATATAAATACAGATGCATTGCTCATGGTATCACTGTTTGACTCAATTCTATTTATTTCCTGTAGCTAATTAAAAATATTTAAAACCCGAAACTTATAAACTTCTAACCTATGAGTAATGATCTTAATGAAAAAGTCTTATTTAATACTTTTCTGCTTTTCTTTTTATTTGCTTCTATTTGTGATCTCATCCTTTTTTTAAATTTTTGGCTTGCGCAAATAGATTTCCTAAAGAGATAGAATACTGTCAGGGAAAAAAATAACAGCATAATAAGAAAATAATATGTCTGCTTTGATAATTTAAACCCAATGAAGTAACTATGAAGAAACTCAGTGGTCATGCCTGGCTCTGTTTCTGCTAGAGGTCCATTTTTGGGAAAATGGGCTGATTAATTTTGTCCCAGTGTTTCATGGAGTGATAAATTTCTTCCTGAAATCCTGTTCCAGTTCTCTTTCATGTAAGTGAATTTAAAGAAACCCTATGCACAGCTGATCAGGAGACGATGAGACTATTGCATAAGGAATTATCTCTAAGAAATCAGCTTCACTTTAACATACATTCCACACATTCTGTGATAAAATACCAAGTGTCTGCTCTGGGAAAGATATAGACACAGACATTAAAAAGGCCAAGATGAATCAAGACTAGGCCCCTGTTCTCTGGGAAGGATGATATAGAAAGGAATGCATGCTAACAGAGGATTATAACCAACCTGAAAGTCCCTGGGAATACCAGGACAGGGAGGGTGAGGTCAGAGCCGGAGGCTCCAGGAAAGAAGTCATTAAACAATAAAATAAGTAAACACACACAAAACTGAAGAGGGTCCAGGGAAGGGGAGGTACAAAAGAGAAAGCACAGGCAAAAACATAGCTTTTCTCCTTAGCTTATTTTTCTTTTCTATTTTTTCCCTTTGAATAGTTTTATATAGTTTCTGAGAAAATTATGTATATATTATAAAAAATAATACATAGTATAGAAGTCTAAATGCAAAAAATTTTAGGGTGCCTCCTTCCTTAAACTCCTAACTCCCAGTCTCTCTCTATCTAAAGGAATATTCTGCTAGGTTTGCACACATAAAGTTTCGAACATGGTCTGTGCATCTCTAAGTATATTGCTTAAAAATGAAGCCAACAGTTTTAAAATCAAGACTTCTGGAGAAAACCTGTCTGGATGAGCATCTTAGTCTTACTACTTATTACTTAGATGATTTCAATCAAGGGGTATAGCCTCCATTTCCTTATTTATAAAATGTGGATAATGATACTTGCTTTATAAAGTGTGGTAAGAATTAAACAAATTAACCAATAATATGAAGTTTCTTTCAAGAATATATAATCTGCACCTTTCTTTTGCTGTGTGTGTGTGTATATGTGTGTATGTGTGTGTGTGTATGTGTATGTGTTTTGCCTGGGCTTAATCCCAGTGTCTGTAATTTCATGCATGTATTGTAGATACTTACTATTCCACCTGTGCAGAGCTTTCTTCATTGTATGACCTATTTTGTTTTCATTCTACAGTCCTTTTCAGGTATTTATTTCTCTCCTCCAAAATGACCACCAATAATTTCATTTGTTCCATTAGCCCATTGTCTTTTTATTTTCAATAGGTCATTTTCTCCTATTTTTATAACTTGTTTTTTGATAGTTGTTCTAGTTTCTCTAGCTGATATTTCAATATTTTAAGTATTCAATGACCTTCTCTTCCCAAAGACAACTTCCCACAGACAACACCAAAGAGACAACTTGAAACCAGGATCAGACCAGATACCAATAGTTAGTTCCTCTCAATCTATGTTCCATTTTTCTCAAATTTATATGTATGTGTACTTGATACACACATACTAAGGGCTAAACAAATAGGTAACATTTCCTCCTACCATTTCTTTTTTGTAATCTGCACATAGACTATGTTTAGGATTCTGTTTATGGAATATTCTGTTTATGGAATATTATCATGTTTAGGATTATGTTTATGGAATATCACTACTAGTAGATGAGGTAGATACTATATTGAAGCTTACAATATGCTTAGTTTAGATCCAGTCATTTTGAAATCAGAAGTGGCCAGAATCATCATATTTAATTTTTCATATATAAAACTGAGTTCTCTGAAGACAGCAGGCAGAGATTGCTGATCCTCAGAAGTACAAGTTGCCTATTTTTAAAAAGAAGTACACTATATTATTCTTGGGCTATAAGAAGATGCCATGAATATGAAAAAGACAGTGCTGATAACAAGGTCATGACTTCAGGTCATACCTTCCCATCCAAGAGGGATGATCTGTGTAACCATATATGGAAATAGGGAGAGTGGGAGAAGACTCACAACTTTCTCATATATCTTCACAGACCTCTCCTTAGAATTTTGATAGCTGAGCCAATGTGCTTTTATAAATTGTCAATAAATGCCTTTGCATTATATACCATTAAATAATAACTTCCCATTTTGAATATATTAGCCTTATACTACTTTTATTACACTTTGATACATATGATACTATTTAATATATTTACTTAAATTCATTATGGTTTCTGTAAACTAGAACTAGAATTCCTAATACTTTTAAGTAAACTAGGAATATAGGCACCTTCATTTGTGTTCTACAGTAAAGTACAGTTGAAGGTTCTTGACCTTCAACTACATAAAGTACTAGATTCTTTGCACTGCCAGATTTCTATAAATGTAACTTCTCTCGTTTTGCCTTCTGGAGTTTAGCAAACCAAGTTAGTACTACATTTCCCAGAACACGCTTTATAACATAGCTTCTGATTAGCATAAGCCACAAGAAATCTTCTGCAGGTGACTGAAAACAAAGGATATAGTGGCACTCATGCTTTTTAAACTGGGAAAAATAAGAACAGAAAAATCTCAGCAGACTCACTTTGTTAGCATGGGGCAGCTTATGAGTATCTTTACATGGCAGAAACTCCCTCGAGCTTCTTTTTAGGGGCAAGAAGCCCATTCATGATGGTGGAGCTCTCAGGACCTAATCAGTTTCCAAAGCACCACCTCTTAATACTACTGCATTGGAGATTAGTTTTCAAAATATGAATTTGGGGGTTGCAAAAATATTTAGACCATAGCAGGAAAGTAGGTAGATAGGTAGGTAGATAATAGATAAATTAACAGATGTTCTGACTCACCTTCTGTCATCAAATCTGAACTCCATTCTTGTCATGTTTTTTTTATTTTATGTGTTATGCTCTATTTTGTCAAACGCAACTAAGTTTCTTGACAGCAGAAGGCTACACGTACTCTTACCAAACACCTAGTGGCACAAAGGTAATTAGTACATAGCGGACTAAACCATGATTCCTATTGTTAACTGTGTGGTGCTTTTTGATACATTTTATATTTACATGCCTACATTTGTATTTATATACACTAACCCCTAACAAAGTCAAATCCTCCTAACCCCCTGGGAACTCCATCTTTTAAAATGTAGCAGTTGTGATGATAATAATAGTAATAATAACTAAATGCTAGACACTTACAGAGATTAATTAACCAAACCTCAACCATAACCTCACAGGAGTCACAATTAGGCAGGCTGGTGCTCAGGTCTGTTTTTTTTTAACCACACACTATCCTGCCTTTCAATGCTGTGGTTATTATAGATAGATATTATATCCTCTAAAATTACACTAACCAAGATTTCCAGTGAATGAAACTTCTATTTGTAGGATTTATCTTTTTTAGTAGTGCACGTGTTAGTGAGGGTCCCAACAGGATACAGATGGCAGACTCAAAATAGGATAATTACAGAAGATATATTTACTAGGAGACTTTATAAAATCGAAGGTAGTGGAACTACAAAGAATAGTACTGTAACTGGTTGCTTCATAGAAGTTGATTTGCTATCACCTCTAGGCCCTTAGGGAACAAGGAAGGCCAATTTCTGGAATGAGAAAGGAGAGAGGCCTGTAGAATTAACTACTGTGAGAAGAGAAAAGCTACAGTCAGCTCAAGATAACCTTGAATGAAGAACCTGGAAAAGAAATACTGTGACCTCCTGTTCTGCTCACCAATCTCCTCTTGGAGCTTCCCCATTGGCCAAAAGCAACTGAAAGTCAGACATATGCCATTCATCCATTGATGTAGTTCATATGATCCTGGTAGAATCAGAAGTCAGTACAGATAAGGGTGAGAGGATCAGGACATGCAGAAGTTATTTACAAGGTCTGCTTTGAAATATCACCAAATAAAAAGCACAGGAGAGTTCATCTGCTCATCACAGTGTTCTTATCTGTGGTCTAAAATATTTACCTTTCAGAGAACACAAATTTTAAATTCTGTAAATTAGTTTACCAGTACAGATTCTATCTCTGACAAGCAATATAAACCAAGTATGTATCAAATATGTAAACTTTGATGCTTAAATATCTCCTTGATCAGAGATGAATTTACACATGATTTCCAACATATCTACCACATGCTCATGACTCAGTTCTCCCCCCAAGTTCATCCTGATGACAGCAAGTTTTTCCTAAGGTTTAGCTGTGTCTTTAAAAGCAAATCTCCTGGTAATCATGTCACACAGAATAAGAAAGCATTTCCTTTTTCTACTTGCACTGCAACCCCTCGCTTGCGATATTGGACACATGCCATGCATTTTGCATTAGCTCTGTGGCAAATGTCTAGTGTTAAAATCCAAGCACCAGTGCTCATTAGCCTTTTCAGGAGCTTGGAGACAAGAGTTGGAAAGGTACAACTCAGAGAAGTAATTCACAGTGAGCAAGTAGCAATTTGCCAAGCAGACCAAAAAAGAAAAAAGGAAAAAAGAGCAAGAGGGAGGAGGAGACCCAGAGAAAGTTGTCTGAGTTAATGAACCAAAGTCTGAGCCTATGACAGCAAAGGAAAAATAAAAAAGGTGAATAACTTGCTGCAAAATTCTTAAAAAGAATACAGTGGATAGGGTTTTGTGAGCCATTTCCTGTAAATTCACTGCTGCCTAGTACCTATGTCAAAAGAGAAAGGGCCAAGTGACTGGGGAGTGAACCACGGCCATCCTGACAGATGGCAAGGAGGGAAGACCATCAGGAGACCATGTCAGCATGCTTGCCATGTTAAGAGAGGGCTAAGTGCCCAGTCCACTGTCAGAACCACTGCACATCCTGGACAGAAATGCCTCCAATTGAAAGGATATGACACAGCTAAAGGCAGGTCTCTGGTAAGTAACCAGCCCATATCTGCTTTATTCCACCTTCACCAACACTCTTACATATTTATCACGAATGCTTCCAGACACACATATGTAAACCCCTGCAACTTTTGTTGTTCATTCCAGGCTTACACAAGCATTTTAAAAGTTTAGATTATAAGCAAAGCTGAATACCACATGTCATGTGGATGATGGAAAACCATGTTGGCCCAGGTGCCCCTAGGTGTCTTACATGAGGGGGCTTGAGGAACATTTAAGAAGACACCTACCAAGGATCCACAAAAGCAAAAAATACCATTTTAAACAAAGAGAGCTACAAACAAACTGGAAAATTCTCTTCTTCGCTATTGAAGTTTTTCTATTCTTAAAAATGATAGACAATCCCAAAGTTCCTCTAATTCTATTTAAGGAAGCGAAGGAAGGCTATAGCAGCAAACCTAATAAGCCTATAGGAATGAGGATTCCTTGTGAGAGTCATTTAAAAGTGTCATCCATGATCAAAATGGTGCCCTACCACTATACAATGAGAAACTTCATTACATTCTTCCCAGGGGTAAGGTAAAGAATTAGGAGAAATCTTCAGCTCTTTGGTAGAAGAGGGCTTAAAAGAGGCTGCAGTTATTGCCTCCACTGCTTTCCTCTTATTGGACAGTGGGTAGGCAGGGTCAAGGTTTCACAGACAAATATTCTATCAGTCCTAGGGAACAGTGGGAACCACTTGTTTTCACCCCCTTTTCTTCATGTTCTTATGTTTTCTGTTAATACCTCCTAGATGGAGCCATCATGGCATTATCCTCCTTGTGCTTACTCAGAACCACACCACATTCCAAGTTACCCAAAATCTCCTGACCTGCAGCCCAATCCAATTTTGATAGAGTTGATATATACACATTTCAATTCAAAGTTGTTAAATGGGTACCGAACATTTTTCTAAAACTAATTTATTTTCTTCTGAAATGACCATTGCTAATTTTGGTGATTCCAAACTGTGTTGCATTAAGGAAGTGGGAATTACGATTGCCAGTAGCCTCCTGCCTGTGTGGTTTTGGGTGGCAGTTTCTCGAGAGAAATATTCATGAGAATTGGAAGGTGGAAATGAAAGACAGCCTTTTTGCACTCGAGAAGTCAGTTCTGATCATGGTAATTTGTACGTTCTATCACTGATCTGTGTCTTAACTTGTTGGTGGTATCATCAGCAAGGCCTCAGCTGCTCCTTTTCCTCTTACCTCTCTAAATGCCAGGCTAGATGCATGTGTATTTTGATGGTGAAGTGACCAGCTTAATTTTCAGCTCATCCATATCATAAAGTTCAGAGATAGGGAGAGACAGATGCCTGTTCTACTTGGTTCTCATGGGCTCCAGTTGGTCTGCACAGATTCCAGTTTGTTTTTGTTCTTCAATACTTCATGTTCTGGTCTCCTTCTTATTGTCAGCTCAGCTGACTTATAGTTACTTCAGGCCCAACATCTAGCACAAAAGAAGCAAGTTTGGGTAGACTACTCCAACAATTCATAAGAAGTCAATGATACACTGAGACACACTTAGATTGGACGATTAGAGATATTCTGATTCCTTCCAATTTAAAAATAGACTCTGGGAAAATAATTAATAGGTCAAGGTTGCTTCTTGATTCTTGAAGTATTTCTTTGTCCTCAAAGTGAAATTGAAATACAAGGAGCAGATCATGTAACCACATTGGAATCCTATTTAAACAAATCACAGGCCTCTGGGTGTCAATGTATTTACCCACTCCAGAGCCCATGGCATATTTGATAAGCACACAGAAACTGTAAGAAATTTGGCACATGGCCCGAGACTCTCTCTAGACCCTTCCTTCTTCCAGTTTTCCAATTTTTCTTTCAAATACTTTATCCTGTTGGCCTCAGCAGCTTCCCAGAAAAGGAGATTTCTCTGGGGGTCAATAGCCCTGAAGTTCTTAGGTTGACCCTAATTTACATGGATTTCTTCTGTATTCCTATTTCAGGGTACTTAATACAACTAATTTAAATATACAAAACCATGTTTAGTAACATAAATAAACAAATATGGCTGGAACAACAACCCATATCTCAATAATAACCCTAAATGTTAATGGCTTAAACTCACCAATTAAGAGACACAGGCTAGTAGAATGGATCACAAAACAAGACCCAACAATATGCTGCCTACAGGAGATGCATTTGATAGGAAAAGACATACATAGGCTGAAGGTGAAAGGTTGGGAAAAATCATATCACTCATATGGACTTCGGAAACAAGCAGGAGTGTCCATACTCATATCAAATAAAATAGATTTCAAGCCAAAGTTAATCAAAAGGGATAAAGAGGGACACTGCATACTGCTTAAGGGAACCATACACCAACAAGACATAACAATCATAAATATATATGCCCCAAACAATGGTGCAGCTATGTTCATCAAACAAACTCTTCTCAAGTTCAAGAGTCTAATAGACCACCATACAATAATCATGGGAGACTTCAACACACCTCTCTCGCCACTGGACAGATCTTCCAAACAAAAGTTGAATAAGGAAACTATAGAACTCAATAACACAATTAATAACCTAGACTTAATTGACATATATAGAATATACCACCCAACATCAAGCAGTTACACTTTTTTCTCAGCAGCACATGGATCCTTCTCAAAAATAGATCATATATTATGTCACAGGGAAACTCTTAGACAATATAAAGGAGTAGAGATAATACCATGCATCCTATCTGATCATAATGGAATGAAACTGAAAATCAACGATAAAAGAAGGAAGGAAAAAGTATACATCACTTGGAGAATGAACAATAGGTTACTGAATGATCAATGGGTTATAGAAGACATCAAGGAGGAAATTAAAAAATTCTTAGAGATTAATGAAAACACAGACACAACATATCGGAATCTATGGGACACATTGAAAGCAGTTGTAAGAGGAAAATTCATTGCTTGGAGTTCATTCCTTAAAAAAAGAAAAAACCAACAAATAAATGATCTCATACTCCATCTCAAAATCCTAGAAAAAGAAGAGCAAAACAACAGCAAAAGAAGTAGAAGGCAAGAAATAATGAAAATCAGAGCTGAAATTAATGAAATAGAAACAATTGAAAAAATTGACAAAACTAAAAGTTGGTTCTTTGAAAAAATAAACAAAATCGACAGACCCTTAGCCATGCTAGCGAAGAGAAGAAGAGAGAGAACTCAAATTACTAGCATACGGGATGAAAAAGGCAATATCACAACAGACACTTCAGAAATACAGAAGATAATCAAAAATTATTTTGAATCCTTATACTCCAATAAATTAGAAGATAGTGAAGGCATAGATAAATTTCTTAAGTCATATGATCTGCCCAGATTGAGTCAGGAGGATATAGACAACCTAAACAGACCAATATCAATTGAGGAAATAGAAGAAACCATCAAAAGACTACCAACTAAGAAAAGCCCAGGACCGGATGGGTATACAGCAGAATTTTACAAAACCTTTAAAGAGGAACTAATACCAATACTTTTCAAGCTACTTCAGGAAATAGAAAAAGAGGGAGAACTTCCAAATTCATTCTACGAGGCCAACATCACCCTGATACCTAAACCAGACAAAGACACTTCAAAGAAAGAAAACTTCAGACCAATATCTCTAATGAACCTAGATGCAAAAATCCTCAATAAAATTCTGGTGAATCGGATACAAAAACATATCAAAAAAATTGTGCACCATGATCAAGTAGGATTCATCCCTGGGATGCAAGGCTGGTTCAATATACGGAAATCAATAAATGTTATTCACCACATCAATAGACTAAAAAATAAGAACCCTATGATCATCTCAATAGATGCGGAAAAAGCATTCGACAAAGTACAGCATCCCTTTATGTTCAAAACTCTAGAAAAACTAGGGATAACAGGAACATACCTCAATATTGTAAAAGCAATCTATGCTAAGCCTCAGGCTAGCATCATTCTGAATGGAGAAAAATTGAAGGCATTCCCTCTAAAATCTGGAACAAGACAGGGATGCCCTCTCTCACCACTTCTGTTCAACATAGTTCTTGAAATGCTGGCCAGAGCAATTAGACAGACGAAAGAAATTAAAGGCATAAAAATAGGAAAAGAAGAACTTAAATTATCACTATTTGCAGATGATATGATTCTATACCTAGCAGACCCAAAAGGGTCTACAAAGAAACTATTAGAGCTAATAAATGAATTCAGCAAAGTGGCAGGATATAAAATCAACACGCATAAATCAAAGGCATTCCTGTACATCAGCGACAAATCCTCTGAAATGGAAATGAGGACAACCACTCCATTCACAATATCTTCAAAAAAAATAAAATACTTGGGAATCAACCTAACAAAAGAGGTGAAAGACTTATACAATGAAAACTACAGAACCCTAAAGAGAGAAATAGAAGAAGATCTTAGAAGATGGAAAAATATACCCTGTTCATGGATAGGCAGAACTAATATCATCAAAATGGCGATATTACCAAAAGTTCTCTATAGGTTTAATGCAATGCCAATCAAAATCCCAACGGCATATCTTGTAGAAATAGAGAAAGCAATCATGAAATTCATATGGAAAAATAAAAGACCCAGAATAGCAAAAACAATGCTAAGCAGGAAGTGTGAATCAGGCGGTATAGCGATACCAGACTTCAAGCTATACTACAGAGCAATAGTAACAAAAACAGCATGGTACTGGTACCAAAACAGGCGGGTGGACCAATGGTACAGAACAGAGGACACAGAAACCAATCCACAAAACTACAACTATCTTATATTTGATAAAGGGGCTAAAAGCATGCAATGGAGGAAGGATAGCATCTTCAACAAATGGTGCTGGGAAAACTGGAAATCCATATGCAACAAAATGAAACTGAATCCCTTTCTCTCGCCATGCACAAAAGTGAATTCAAAATGGATCAAGGAGCTTGATATCAAATCAGAGACGCGCCGTCTGATAGAAGAAAAAGTTGGCTACGATCTACATACTGTGGGGTCGGGCTCCAAATTCCTCAATAGGACACCCATAGCACAAAAGTTAATAACTAGAATCAACAAATGGGACTTACTCAAACTAAAAAGTTTTTTCTCAGCTAAAGAAACAATAAGAGAGGTAAATAGAGAGCCTACATCCTGGGAACAAATCTTTACTCCTCACACTTCAGATAGGGCCCTAATATCCAGAGTATACAAAGAACTCCAAAAATTAGACAATAAGATAAAAAACAACCCAATCAACAAATGGGCCAAGGACCTGAACAGACACTTCTCAGAGGAGGACATACAATCAATCAACAAGTACATGAAAAAATGCTCACCATCTCTAGCAGTCAGAGAAATGCAAATCAAAACCACCCTAAGATACCATCTCACTCCAGTAAGACTGGCAGCCATCATGAAGTCAAACAACAACAAGTGCTGGCGAGGATGTGGGGAAAAGGGTACACTTGTACATTGCTGGTGGGACTGCAAATTGGTGCAGCCAATTTGGAAAGCAGTATGGAGATTTCTTGGAAAGCTGGGAATGGAGCCACCATTTGACCCAGCTATCCCCCTTCTTGGACTATTCCCTAAAGACCTAAAAAGAGCATGCTACAGGGACACTACTACATCGATGTTCATAGCAGCTCAATTCACAATAGCAAGACTGTGGAACCAACCCAGATGCCCTTCAATAGACGAATGGATTAAAAAAATGTGGCATTTATACACAATGGAGTATTACTCTGCATTAAAAAATGACAAAATCATAGAATTTGCAGGAAAATGGATGGCACTAGAGCAGATTATGCTAAGTGAAGCTAGCCAATCCCTAAAAAACAAATGCCAAATGTCTTCTTTGATATAAGGAGAGTAACTAAGAACAGAGTAGGGACGAAGAGCAGGAGAAGAAGATTAACATTAAACAGAGATGAGAGGTGGGAGGGAAAGGGAGAGAAAAGGGAAATTGCATGGAAATGGAAGGAGACCCTCAGGGTTATACAAAAGTACATACAAGAGGAAGTGAGGGGAAAGGGGAAAATAATACAAGGGGGAGAAATGAATGACAGTAGAGGGGACAGAAAGAGAAGAGGGGAGGGGAGGGGGGATAGTAGAGGATAGGAAAGGTAGCAGAACACGACAGTCACTAGTATGGCAATATGTAAATCAATGGATGTGTAATGGATGTGATTCTGCAATATGTATATGGGCTAAAAATGGGAGTTCATAACCCACTTGAAGCAAAGTGTGAAAGATGATATATCAAGAACTATGTAATGTTTTGAACAACCAACAATAAACAAAAAAAACATTTAAATATACATTCATTCTCTTCTCTCTCCTCTGTACAGAATCTTCTATAAGTACAGAAAGCCTATGTCCTCCCTTTTCTTAGTGGAAGAAGAGCACATACATTTCATTATACCCTTTCCTTCTCTTCCCATCTTCTATTACTTATATAAAAACTCTATTATCTGAATCAACTAGGATTGGTTCTTGTTAGAAGAATGTTTTGGAATTTAGAAAAAAAAATCTCTCAATAAAATATTGCTTTGAAATCACTGTCTCATTGGAATACATGAAATGCCAATTGGAAACTAGAGTGAATGATGACCTCTTTTTTCAAGGTTTCCTTGGTGCAAATACAAAAATAATATACCTGGATCAATGTCACAGGACAGTTAAGTCCTAAAGACAATTTAGGATAAAAATAAATTCACATAATATTTCAGCATTACTCTTATTTTATACTTTCCAGTATTTTAATTGTGATATGAAATATGTTATAAAGAGATGGAAGTGAAATAATGAATTCTTAAACCCATAGTTGCTTAGACTTGAAAGAGATCACAAGACCAGATGTTTGAATACACGTGTATATGATAAGAATTATATTTCACTGCTAGTGAAAGGGACTGGAAATTCATCAGGGACTGAGGCTGCTCAGTCTTTTGGCTCTACCATACCAAATGTGTCCCTTTCATTCTAAAGGTCATGTCATCATCCAAAATACAGGTGAAGCTAGAGCCAACACATCTGCATTCCAGGCAGGAGGCCAAAACAGAGGGGAAAGGCACAAAACCTTTGCCAGAAGATCCATCCAATGATTGCTCTTTATACACCGTTGATCACATTCACCTGCAAGAGATGCTGGGAAATGTATTTTTCATTTGGAAAAAAAGTACCCCAGATCCTGTTAGTAAGACAGAAGAGAATAATGGATACTGCTTAGACTTGAATATATCTGTCACACAACATACCTACCAAATTGTCATCCATCCAGCTCCAACTGATCATCTTCAGTGGTGGGAAAATCTGTCCCAAACAAAGGCAAACAAATTCAATGGAAGATTTCCTATGTTCAACTAAAAGTACCTTCATGACACTTCTAAAATATCACCAGCGCTGTCCTATGACATTAATGAAAACACATGTACAAGAGTAAGTCCTTCTACATCTGCCCTTCAAATTCCTATAAGCAAACACCACGTTCCCCCAAACTTCTCTGTGTTATCCATGTTATTTTGTATTATTTTATTTGTCCCACCAAGCTTCACCTAAAATAGTTTGTATCAATTCTGTTCTGGTTTCACCTCTCTTTGTAAATGTGCCATTTGAGGCATGGATCCAGAGATTGAACTTAATGCTTGAAGAGTTTTACCAGTTCTAAGGAATCTATTAAAATCATCATTTTTCTGAGCATAGTGAAGTACAGTTAACTAGTCTTAATAGAGGTGTTAATGATGTAAATTCAGAAAATTTTCTATAGAATCGGGAATTCTGCGAACCATGATACATCATACCTTGGTGTTTTAACAAAAACTATACCACACAAACATTTAATTCACCTACATGCAGAGCTAGCTATAAACCCACAGAGGAGCACAAAGGAAGATTCCAAAGCTCCAGCTTTGTACATTACAGGAAATATAATCTAATAGTTTGGAATGAAAATAATATGAATAACAAGGCCAGAAAAATATCCTCATTCAGATATCTATATTCCTTCCTACTCTGGCTGAGTTCTCCCTTTTCTAAGCCTGGATTGGATTCTCATTTTGCCATATGCTGCCTGAAATTTGAGCAGTATGCTTATTTCTATCTGACACAGGAATGGCACTCAAGAGGAACTAAGTACCTTTGACTTAAACGATTGAGTGAGAATTTGGAGGAAGAGGGTCCCCAGGTGCACATGGAAGAGGCACACACATGCAGCTCTGCTGTAATTGCTGGAAGGCTGGTTTCACTGAAGGATAGAGATGCTGACAATAGATTTCCATATAAAAACCAAAAGTGTTGGAACTATCAATCTCTAAATCCCACTGAGGAGGCAAAGTGGGTAATATTCTCAACCATGTGGCTGTAGTTGATATCTATTCTTTCAAAGAAACCCAGCCAATTCTGTAGATCCAAGTCACCAGAGAGCACAGCAACCCCATCCATTGTAATTCACCTGTGGTCCCCTGACCACATGCTGAAGGGTTTGGCATTGCTTATTCAAATTACAAGGAAACTGAGATATTCATCAAAACACTCAGAGATACCAAAAGACTCCTTGGCTATCAGAAAAACAAACCACAAATATATGTGCTAACGTGTAATACATTCAGCATGTCTCCAGATGCTAAGAAGATATTTGAGAATGTCTATCAAGGAAATCTGTCTACTGGGGCTAAAACACCTAACAAAAGTTATCATTGGTTTCCCTGGTAATTTTGCCCTTCACAGCCCAGAGTAAATTCTTACTTGTATAGTTTGGTCCCAAACTCTTTGAGTCCCAAGCTATTCAATTCATTGCAAGCAAAACAAGCACGTTTTGCATGCCAGAATCTACACTAAACACTTATACTACAAAAATAAATAAGACACCATCCATCCTCAACTCAAACTCTAAGGGCGATACTAAGACAATGAAACAAAATTTAAATATGACTTATTTAAATTTTAAGCTGGCAAAATAGTTTAAGCCAAGCAAAATCAAACAAAACACATAACACATGCACACAAAAAAATGTGTTTTGGGAGGGGGACAGAATTTATTGGCAACAAAACTAGATGCCACAGCTGATTAGATATAGGTGCTTAAATAATGTCACTAAGACTCTAGTAATGTCCTGGCTCTGTTTCCCAGTTTTGCTTGGGCTTGATATCTTTCCAAGGTTTCAATTAATGGCCCATTCACAAATCCAGGTTTAAATGAGATTTAGTGCCCTCAGTCTATCAAGAAGAAAATTCTTCTTTAAAAATGATTCCAACAAATATTTCAGAAAAGTTTTTTTTTTTTTTAATTAACCAGCTTAGGTCACAAGTGCTGAACACTTTCCATAAAAGACAGCGGACTAGGGAAAGACTGCTTTCCCTGCACTACATGGTCTAAGAATAGGAAGGAGTCCCTAAAGGAAAGAAGATATTCCACTACCAGAAAAAGAAATAGACAATTCAGCAGACCAAGGACAAAGATGATTTTTATACATAAAGTCACTTGGAGTAAGAGTTAAACAAGACCTAAACATAACAATATCAGGTAAAATATAGTATATGTGATCCCTGGAATCAGCATGTTTGGATTCATACTATCAAGACTGCAACCTGGGAATCTTCATTTAACTCTCCGAGACTCATTGTTCTCTGCTCTAAAATGGAAAGAAAAATTCTATCAAAATTTTATGGTGCTTTGACATCAAATTGGGTAATACACATAAAATGTTCAGCTCACAGGCATACAAAGGTACTCTATAGGCACCTATCATCATCATGGTTATTACTAAGGTCACTATATTATGAGAAAAGAAGAGACTAAAGGAAGGGAGGAGGGATCAGAAAAGGGCATAAGAGTTTAGAATAGCTCTGACATTTTTTATCGATTGGGATTAATAATCTGGGACTAGATTTTGTGTTAGGATATAACACATGACTTACCGCATGGCTTGGACTTTGATAACTTAGCAAACCATGAGATGTTCCCAGTTCAAGGAGATGCATCAAAAAAGGCTCTAGTATCTTGCCACAATGCCAAAAAGCAGAGACCTGTAGTCTAGAGGCTGCTGTTACAGGATGGAAACAGGCCCAAGTGTGACCCTCCCATTGCATAATCTGCATGGTTTGGCCCCATAATGAGAAATTGAATTGTGAATGTGTGTAATAGACTGATTACCTGCCATCGTTTCTATAATCATTGGCCCTAAAATCATTGGTTTAGTGGCCACTGTGCGACACCCTTTACCTAGTCTGTGTGGCTCTTGTAAGTTTGGGTTACCTTTTTCTTCCTACTGCCATAGCCTTAAGCTTTTCAGAGTACTTCCTGAATTATTGATACTGCTTAGGCTGCAGCAACTGCGGAAGAATGCGCTTCTTACAGGACAACTTTTAGACAATAAATGACCACTGTTGCTTTCACTCCAGACTTCCCCATCAGAGTCAGGCAGAATGTGCCCTTCTCAGCATTTTGCCTGAAGCTCCACCTGGCTCACCTTCTATGCCTTTCCTGTCCTGCTTCCCGAACTTTCCTATGAGTTTCTTCTGCGCTCACTTCCTTAACAAATCAAGATCTGTTCTGAGGAACACGACCTAAAAATTATTTGCTGGCCATCCTCCCTCTGGGTAATGCTCAACAATTTTTGACAGCTTTTATGTTCTGCCCTTTATCACAGAGGGTTCTTAAGGTCCCATAACCAAGAATGTATAGAAACTTTTAGATTTTTCCCTGTGTGTATATAACAGGCACACCTTTAGATTTTTTCTTCATCATTTCAAACAAGCCCCTTGAAACTCACCTGTGGACCTCCATTTCAAAACTGTCACACTGACACACAATTTAAAAACTGGGAACAAAATGCTACAGGCAAAAATGTATGCCAGAAGAGAAGATTAAGAAAATACACAGTCGATGTTTTTCTATCCTTTGCAAGGCCTCATTAATTTTGCAGTCTATCTCCTATTTTTCTGTTTCTTCACAATTTCCTCAAGTTGGCAACTGTTCTGGAGATGTTTGATTTGCCCCTGCAGATCAACCTTCCTACCTGCTGAGCTCCCATAGCTGTCTGTGTGGGCTGCATCAGCAGTCTGCCTTGGCCTCCACCATTCAATTGAGTTTGGCCCATGGAAATAACCACTGGCAGATTGGAGGGAGGAAGCAAGGGAGAAAGTGAACTTTGAGGTTTAGTTTCCAGGCTCCCTATACAGGACTACCATGGATGGACAATGACCCCTAACCAAAGGTCATGGGACCCTCTTCACAGGAACCTGAAGTATCCACAGATTCTGGACACTCTTCCCTCCCCTTACCTCTTCAGGTTTAAGGTGGTGAAGACTAATTTTAAATTCCTGGAGTACCACATTTCCCTTTCTGGTTTCCTTGCATCTTGCCAACTCAGTTTTGTAAATAACCCTTATATTAGATTCACTTTAATTTATCCAATTGAAGTGCCAGATGTTCCCTGATAACTCTTTAATTAATCATAATGAACCAAAAATGCACGGATGACCTTTCATGCATAAAACTAAGAGTGGAGAAAGGACAAGACTAGACTTAAAACTAAGACTACCATTGGTGAGATAGTAACTATAAATATGTGCCCCTTCGTGTCCTTTTGAGCAACAGATTTAAAGTTCAGACATGAACTAGGATAAAGTTTGTCATCTCCCGTTTTCTAATGCAGCTGTCTCTATATCAGTAACTACTAGCCACGTGCGGTGATTCAGCACTTGTCATGTGAATAAAGATTGCTCTAGCTACAAAATACACTAGACGTTGACAACCAAACTGAAAAAAAAAATGTAAAGTATCTCAATTATTTTATATTAATTTCATGTTGATAGGACATTATTTTGGATATATTAAATAAAATATATTATTAAAATTAATTTCATTTGTTTCTGTTATTGTTTTTTACTGTTTTTAAAATGACTATCACTGTTAGAAATTTTCACATCTAATACATGGCTTTTTTTTTTTATAGGACATTAGACATTTATTACCTCACAGTTCTGGAGGCTAGAAGTCTGAAAAGTATTGGCAGAGACATGTTCCCTCTGAAAGCTGAAGGAGAAAAATCCTTCCTTGCTTCTTTCTATCTTCTAAATGTCACCCATCAAAGGATTCAGAGTATGTCACCCCAAAATATGCTACTCTGACTTAAGGATTATTTTTGAGCTTAAGGCAATTGAGAAGAAGCAGAAATAAGATGGGTTCTCTGTCCTCCACCACCTACCAGAACACAAATATCAGTTCCCTTTGTGAGAGTGTCTCCCATCATGTCAGGACAGGCAATATAACCTTATCACTAGAGGCTAGATGCTAGATGGCATCCAGAGGAATCTATAAACAAGACTTTATAACCCTTGTTTGCCATTAGTTTCTCCATGTTTGCCTTCCTACCATTTGCCGCCCCTCTAAGCTCAGTTTTTTTTTTTAAATGTGAAGATCTTTATTTTTGTTTAGTTTTTCTTCATTTATTTGTTCTTTTTAGATGTACATGATTGTAGCATGTATTTTTACATATTATACATACATTATCTTGTCATTTCTCTCCAAAAATCATCATTCCTTGCTAACACGCCATGCAAGTTCAAGTTGTAAACCACTGCTCCAAGTTGCTCCTCACTGAGTACTCCTGTGTGTATACCCAATGGATATATTAATAAACTGTTTGTTTTTCTCTTGTAAATCTCTCGGTCTAATTTGCAGGACCCTAGACAAAGACCCCAAATGCATATGGATAAAAGGACTTTTTTTTCTTCCCTGAGTCCTAAAAACCTTGGCATTCCTTGGCTTGAAGCTTCATCTTCCCAAAACTTGCCCCAGCCTCCCATAGCATTATTCTCTGGCTCACACTGCATTTCTATCACACTGTCCTATCTAACTGTAGCACCTAGTTATATTTGTCTCCATTTTGAATTGCATGAATGTCAGTCCCTTACATTTGGTAGCTCTCCATATCGTCCTTCCTTAAGTTCCCTTCTACTTTATTCACAATTCCACAGAATCTTCTTCTAAAAATTTCTTCAGCCATTCTCTTGATATCATATATTCTCCTTTAACTTCAATACTATAATGTAAAACCATGATCCCTTGCAAACATGGAGAGCCAAAAATGCAGTGACACCCAGCATTTAATCACGGCTGCCACCGACATATGATCTGCTCTATAATTTACATTTTTTTGAATCCTCTTGTAGCACTGAGGAGGTGAGAAATGATGATCCATTTAAAATACATGAAGCCTCTCACAGTGATAAGCATATGCACAGGCATTGTACTGAAGCAGATATATATTTAGGCAGCACAGCTATATTCCCAAATTATGTTCATGTAAAATATCTTTTTTGAGAAAATCTACTGATTTCATATTCTTTTATAATATAAGAAATTTGTTCATGATGTCTCAAAAATAAAACTGAGCATCAAGCAATTGTTACACTTGGTGTGGGAGCCATCTTAGTGCTAGAAATATTCAACCCATCATCCAACCTCCCTGAAACCAGGCTTTATGACAAAACTTGAACTTCCAAGCACAGGGTCTGTCTTATCATTATGGATCTGTACAGGATAAACCTATTACTTCTAACATGAGTAATATATACTCCATATATTATAGGCTCTTTTTATGAGAATTGTAAGATTTTTTTTAGATATGAGTGAGTTAGGCAGAACTTCCAGTTTTAAATAAAACCCTAACTTAAGCAGGCTTTAGTCAAAAAAGGGAGTTTGTAGTTTATAATGCAGTGTTCAGAGGAAGTCACATTTGAATTTGAATTGGTTGCCTCAGTTCTTCTTTCTTTGGTGTTAGCTCTTTTTTTTTTTTTAATTTATTTATTTGTTTAACCTCTCTCTATGGGTTGAAAAAGATAGTGACAAGTCAGTTCAAGCATTTAAGGTTCCATTTCAGCAACCCTTCCAGAAGGAAATCACCTCCTTCCCAGGGGGTCAAGCAGAAGTCCCAGGCTAGATACTCTCTGATCAAAGAGCCCATGTCCTTGCCCTAAGCAATCACTCGAGCCTGGTTGGTGAGGCTTGGATCATGAGTCCTTCTCTGGAGGAAAGAGGAAGAAAAACATAGTCTTAAGAATATACAAGAAACAGTTTCCAAAATGACAAGAGCAACTCTGCTAACAGAGTAAAGGACACAGGATGTGCAAGGTTACTAGGCAGCACTACAACAAAAAATAAGCAAACCATAAGCAAAACTGGAAAATGGAGCCTTCTTTCTTATAGCCAAACTGCATATGAGATATCACAGATCAAAATCCTTCAGTTCTGAGCCATTTTTATCAAGAGAAACTGACGGAGAGACAGAAAGGTGTCATCTGTGAACATTTGAGAAAGAATAATATTTCTTCAACCATTATGCCTGGACTTAAATCTGAGAGACAGAAAGAGGTGCTTTTCTCAATCTAAATGTATCCCTGGGAATAATGATGAGTAGGAGTAGAGATACTTAAACTTCTCCAAATTCAAAATTTTAGATTAAACACAGTGTGTTGCTTAACTAGATTTCTATTTGATACTTGGCTAAATTCATGATCTTTGTCCAGTAGCACATAGCAATCCTGAGTTAGAAATGCTATGTTTAAATGACTGCTAATTAACAAATAGGGTCCTTAATGCTTGCTGTATGTCTGGTATTATGATAAAAGTGATAAGAGACGCTTAAATGTCTTGGACATAATTGGACAATATTGGGCAACAGCTAAACGGTGCTAAATGTATCAACTGTAGACCCAATGCTATGGAAACAGATCAGCAGAAATTTCTCACAGTTATAACAGGAAAGTGAAGGATACTCTACGGCCTACATACATTGATTTGATCAGAAAAGAATAAATGAAGAATAAAAGCTAAATTACTTAATTCTGACTTTATGTCACATAAGGAATTTATCTCATAATTATTTCTGAGCCATGCATGAACACAAGCTTTATAAGTACTCTCTTTGTTTTTAGTCTGTTTCTACTGAGAGACCTGAACCTTTCAAAATGTTTATTAAAGCAGGACAAAGGGATATTCAAAGAAACCAAGAACCAAGGATAAAAACCTAACACAGACTGTAATGATTATACAAGCATCAAATTTTTTTTAAGCATTGTGGTCAAGTCAATAATTTTTCCTTTAAAAACTAATCCACAATACCTGGAACCAGCAAAGATTTGGCAGTTGGTATGTATTTACCACATAGAATGTAAGGTAATGTCCTTCTGTAACAATTCATTACCCTGGAAAGTATTTGGTGTGTGGTTATCACATGTTATCTTCATTCACTGAGTGAATGTGTGTGGCTTCTCCCAGGCTGGGTACTTTATACCTGGAACTATAGAGTTCAGTCATCAACTACAGTAGAGGAATAAAATTGTTCTATGTATTAGATTGTATCCTCCCCGTGACTGAAAATCCTGGTGGGGCATAAAAAAAAAAAAAAAAAAATGTGCAAGTCTTATAAAGTTAATTTGTTAGCCTAGCAAAACTGTAATATAACTGTAAAGATAGCAATTGTAAAAACTCACCATGAGGGCTACATTTTAGCCTTAACTAGATTTTTTACCTGATCACTAAAAATGATACTTTTAAAATGTGCTTGCAAATATGTTGTAGTTTTAATAAATTTATTGTGTAAAACATTTTTTCAATTTTATGAAACACTTTCAAATGCATTTATTTAAACTTTTCTGTTTCACATTTTAACCATAAATATCACACTTTTCACTTTTTTAATTTTAACCTTCATTGGAACTTTTAAAATTTCCTTTCTTAATTTATTAAATCAATTATAAATATACGTATTGAAGGTTTAAACAATTTTATGCTGACAAAAACCAGCATACAGTGCTTTGCTTAATATAAGACTTGACATTATGCAGCACCCAGCTTATATTTATATCCATTTAAAGCAACACTGTTAGTAATATCATATGATTTATAGTTTCTTGAATATTAGTAGAAAACCTACAATTTTATGTATTTACAGTTTAAATAAAGGTTACAAACTACAGATATTCTCTGTTGAAGATTATATTGTATTAATAAAATAAATATTTCTCTTATTCTTAGTTTAAAGATGTACATTAGTTTTTAATCCAATCTCTTGCCCACAGAATTGATGTAGTTTCATTTTGATTTAATAGAGTTTCTTTAAGAAATTCCAGATTGTTTTTAGTACTCTTCTTTATTCAGCTAAACAGACAGTTAAGATTTGAGTATTATTTATAACAGTCTGCTGCCTTCCCATCCTTCTATTTGCTGGTTTTTCAAACCTCAGCCTCCAACACTCAGGTTAAAAATAAAATTGGATATTTGTAGAATACTAATGGCTCTAACTTACCTTTTGTGTACTAGTGATCCTCAATATTTTATTATAGTTGGCTTAGGGAAAAAAATAAACACATCCAATATTGTATTCATTTTCAGATTTCAGTAGCAAAAGAACAGCATAAAAAAAGAATTTGAGAGGATTGTGTACAACTCACTTATAATTTACTTTTTTAAACAGAGGTCAGTAAATATGCTCAATAGATCAAATTCTCACAAAGTTTCTTTTTTAATAGTTTTAATTGAAAACAGCCATGCCCACTTGCTAACAGATTGTATATTATGGTTTCTGCATCGCAACATCAAAATTGAGTTGTGGTGTTGAACCACATGGCCTGCAAAGTCTACAGTACCTCCTTTGAGCCTTTTGCAAAAAAATTAAAAAATAAAAAAAGTTGCCTATCTTGGTTTATAGCAGATATACTATTATATACTTTACTCACTTTTCATCCATTGTCTTTAAATTTAATACTAGTTAAATAATTTTATAAGACTTACTCTGATAATATGTTGCAAGGTAACCCACTGCCAGTGCACTATCAGAGTAGAAATAAATTATGGGAACTTTGTAAATATGTTTTCTTTAGAAATTTGGATGTGGGTGAATTGCAAATCAAATATATCTTAACACTTAGTTTAGAAACATAAATCCTGAAGGATTAACAAGTTTATGTTTAAAATAATGATGACATAATGGCAATTTATAATTACAAAGGAAGATTAGCCATTGAAAACCATCATTGAGGCAAGACAATACTGATGTTGATTGACTAATATCTAAGAGACCATGCCAACTTTTGCATAAGTGTCTGTGTCCACAAACATTGCAACAGGGATCTCAACAAGACTGAATTCCATGACTCAGTAAACACTAGCAATATAGTAGTTATAAATTAAGAGGAAATGTTAGTAGCACTTCATAACATGTTACCATTAGGTGATCTTCAGTTATTGTGTGAAAGTCTGTCTTCAGAATTACAAATTAGTTGCCTCTAAAGATACATTAAAGGCTTGACCAAGGTCCATAACTGCTAAGTGGCATACTCAGCTTTTCTATTGAGACAGTTTGACTTAATAACTTTGAGTGGATACTGACAAAGCTCCACACTGAAGTTGAGGAAGGTCTTCATTCGATCGTCCCTCTCATGGACAATGAGGACTACTCCACACTCTCCTTTGGAGTTTCCAGGTATCACCTTCTACCAAGCCACATCATACAGAAAGCAGAGAACAGTCTGACATCCTCAAGGAATGAAAGCAACTACCAGTGTATTTTCTTTTTTGGTAGTATACTCTCAGAGAAAGCAGAATCTCTACAAAACCCTCTCAGAGAAAGCAGAATCTCTACAAAACCCAAATCTAAGAGCTCTAAGGTCATTTGATCCTGCTCCAGTATTTTCCAGGTGAGATATGCACAGCCAAAGAAAAGAAAACTCTTCTGAATCTCAGGTGTCCTGACTCCTGGCTCAAGGTTCTCTCTGTTGCAAGTGGCATAGCCTTCCTGACCACTTAGGTTGTTCAGGGCACCCAAGGAGCAAAATTAGCTCTAGTTAATTTTTCTAGCATGGGACTCCTTACTATCCCTCTATCTCCACCCACTATTGTTTTCTTTTCTTGGCTAATTAAACTCAAATTGTTCTGAATCCTAGTGAGCCTGCTTCCTTAAGGGTCCTTAAAAAACTCAGCTACAATCTTTTCTTTTACATTGAAACATTGTGCAGTTTGTATTTCATCTATCAACTAAAATTGTATGTATTTGTGGATTTGTTTTCTTTTATCTTTCTTTGTAAAAAACACAATTTTTAAACTGCCATGCGCTTTTTTTTTAATTTAGCTTCAATTCTTCTATGAAATGGATTCTTATTCTTAAATTCTTTTGTTGATGCTCCCATGACAAAGGGTCTTTGTCTTGCACATTCTCTAATGAAAGTTATTTGCAAGGGGCTGTGTGCATGCCACTGTCTTCAAATGGAGTGCTACAGATGGAAGGAGTGTTCACAGGGGGAAGATAGAAATGAGAAGCTGGATCACACTGTGTATTTCATTAGTATTTTGTAGAAATATTATGGTTCAGTGGATTGAGAATATCACATACATCTATTTTCCTAAATGGTGAATAAATTCAAAGACTGTGCTTAAACTAACTTCAATTTTGAAGATATAATTTGAAAGTCTTCAAATACACATGGCTGCATATGCTTGAACCACTCTGGATTGAATATATAAAGTTGCAACTCATTTGTGAGAAGCAGCACGGGGTAGTGAGCAAAATATTGGCCTCACAGCAAGGAAATCAGAACTCTAAGCCATGCCTACCACCAGTTGGCTTTGTGACCCTTAGCCAGTCCTTTGAGTCACCTTCAACTCAGTGACTCCAACCTTAAATGAGGATGTTGAGCAAAGATGACTATAGTGAATTCTTTCTCTTCTATAATTATATGAATCTGCAAATTATCCATAAATTTTGGGTCTGAAAGACATTTGACTGGACACAGACAAAACAAGACAGTGCCTCTTGATAATATTCCCAGAATTGCTGAAATGCTCAATCTGAGAAGGTAATGGAATTTGTTTCAGGCTAGTACACATTAATTTAATCTTATTAAATAGGTTAGTGTAATTGAGAAATAGACTGAGGAGCCACAGATAAGCCAGTTCCATACCAAAACCATATAACTAAGAAGGGAAATCATTTCTTTCTCAGACCTTCTATTTTAGAAATCAAAAACCTATTTTAGTAACATGATTTCCTACTATAATGTAAAGAATTAAATACTCTCATAAGTCTGAGGCTATATTCTCTCAGTCCCCCACTTGGTGTCAGGGTAGGAAGCACAACTGAAACAGAATAGGTGACTGGTCAAACCAGTAAACAGCAGGCACTCCATAAATATCTGTGTATGAGGTGACCAATGTTATCACTTTAGAATTTCTGCTGGAATGATGAAGATTTGGATCTTTTAAATTTTTATTCTTATTATTTGAATATGAGAAAAGAGAAAAATATAGCAACCAGTTAAGAAAGAATAAACTTAAGTGTCTTTCCAGCATGCACACACAGTTGTAACTAAGTTTTTTCATCTAGCACGAGTGAAAAAGTGGCTATTTAAACCCCATCCACTGGCCATTGAACTGTAAGGACAGGACTTGAAACTAATAGCTAAAATGACACTGGACACAACATAAGTAATATTCTCTGTCTCTATATATGATAAATACACTTCTGACTATAAAAATAAAGGGTTTTTTGTTTTTGTTTGTTTGTTTGTTTTGTTTTTTGTTGTTGTTTTATGGGGCTGGGGATTAGCCTGCATGAGGCACTGGGTTCAAATCTTAGCACCGCATAAAAATAAAATAAAAATATTGTATCCACCTAAAACTAAAAAATAAGTATTTAAAAAAAATAAATAAAGTTTTATTCATCTAAATACTTATCCTCTGGTCTCTGTAATATAGAATTCTGATCATAGAAATGGGTTCTTTTTTGCAATGGTATACACTTTTATTAAAATAAAATGTACAGCCAGGCACGGTGGCACATTCCTGTAATCCCAGCAGCTCTGGAGACTGAAAAAGGAGGATCTCAGCTTCAAAGCCAGCCTCCACAATAGCAAGGCTGACTCAGCAACTTAGTGAGACCCTGTTTCTAAATAAAATACAAAATAGGACTGGGGATGTGGCTCAATTGTTGAGTGTCCCTGAGTTCAATCCCTAGTACCAAAAAAATATATATATATATAAATGTAAATAAAATGTATCATTTCAGCCATTTTTCATCTTTATTGAGGTTTAATCAATGAACAAAAATTATATATATTCAAGGTGTTAAATTTGAGGCTTTGATATATATATATATATATATATATATATATATATATATATATATATATGATAAATATATATAGTAAAATTATTACCACAACCAAGCTAATTAACATATCCATCACCTAATGTAGCTACTGTTTTTTTAGGTATGGTGAGAAAACTGAAGATCTACTCTCATGGAAAATTTCCAGTATATATTATTAATTATAGTAACCATGCTGTACTTTAGGTCTCCAGAACTTATTTTCTATTATTTTAGCTATTTTTAAGTGTGCAGTTTAGTATCATTAAGTGTATTCACAATATTATGCAACCATTTTCACCATTCATCTCCAGAACTCTTAATCATTCCAAACAAAAACTCAGTACCTATGAAGTAATAACTCCCTATTCTCCTCTTCACAACCCCTAACACACAACATTCTTCTCTCTCTCTCTCTCTCTCTCTCTCTCTCTCTCTCTCTCTCTCTCTCTTTCTTTCTTTCCATACTAGAGATATAACCCAAGGGCACTTTACCAGTGAACTACATCCTCAGCCCTTTTAATTTTTTATTTTGAGACAAGGTTTCACTAAGTTGCTTAGGGTTTCATTAAATTTCTGAGACTGGTATTGAACTTGTAATCTTCCTATCTTAACCTCCTGCGCCACTGGGATTATAGGAGTGTGCCATCACACCTAACCACTGCTTTCTATATCTGTTAATATTAGCACCCTAGTTATCTCATAAAAGTATAATCTTACAATATTTGTTCTTTTGTGTATGCCTTTTTTTTTACTTACCATAATGTCTTCAATGTTTATGCATAGTGTAGAGCACTAACATCAACCAACCCTTAAGCTCAGAAGCCTATAAGGAAAATAATACTATAGGAAAATGATACTATAGTATCCACATGATACTATAGGAAATATTTTCTAGCTTAGCTGTAGCCTGCCTGCCTAAAGTCCCCACTGATACCTTTGTTGAATGTAAATATTTTGTACTTTCTTAGTTCATTGGGTATACAAGTACATGTAAACTCTTTCATTGTAGAACAAATCATTGAGAATAATCTGACTCTGTTTCTAGGTCATGGTCACTCATATTTTCCTCAGAATAAACTATTTTCTTTTATGCAGACTTGATATTTCATGTTGACAATGTATATACCACATTTCATTTATTCTTTCACCCATCAGTGGACAAATATGGGTTATCTGTACATTTTAAATATTGTACATAATACTGTTTTAAACATTGATACACAAGTGACTGTGCTGAGATCTTTCTTTTCATCCTTTAATGCTCTTCAGTTCACTGAAGTGGAATTGCCAGACTATAATTTTTGTTTAATTTTATGAAGACCTACCACAGCATTTTCCACAATGGCTGTACCATTTTATATCACAATCAGCAATGTGTAAGCGTCCCTATTTTTCCATATCTTTGCCAATACCTGTCATTTTCTGTTGTTTTGTTTTGTTTTGTTTCATACTAGCCATCCAATTAAGTGAGAAGTAGTACTGACTTATGGTTTAGATTTGCTTTTTTCCCAATTATTAGTGACATTGGGCATCTTTCCTTGTGCTTATTGGTCATCTGTACATATCATCTCTGGAGAAATGTCTATATTTTGACTATTTTTAAAATTCAGTTGTTTAGTTTTTATTGTTTATTTGTAGGAGTCCCTTATATACTAGGTATTAATCACTTACGAAATTGAGATTTGCAAAATTCCCCCATTCCATGGGTTGCTTTTTCACTAAGCTGATAATGCACTTTGATATACAAAGTTTTTAATTTTCATGAAGTCCAAACTATACATTTTTTTCTTTTGTTGCATTTACTTTTAGTATCATATCCAAAAACACATTGCCAAGTCTAAACTCATACATATTTTCCTCTGTATTATTTTTTACCTCAGAGTTTTATTGTTTTTATTCTTATGTTAAAAAGTCCCATTTCATGCTTTTGGATATGAATATCCAATTTTCCAGTGCCATGTGTTGAAAAGTCGTTCTTACTCTGGTCTTGGTAATTTTATCAACCATTCACACTGGCACACACTTTTATTTTTTTTATTTTTATTTTTTAATTTTTTATTGTTGGCTGTACAAAACATTACATAGTTATTGATATATCATATTTCACAATTTGATTCAAGTGGGTTATGAGCTCCCATTTTTACCCCATATACAGATTGCAGAATCACATCAATTACACATCCATTGATTTACATATTGCCATACTAGTGTCTGTTGTATTCTGCTGTCTTTCCTATCCTCTACTATCCCCCCTCCCCTCCCCTCCCCTCCCCTCTTCTCTCTCTGCCCCCTCTACTGACATTCGTTTGTCCCCCTTGTATTATTTTTCCCCTTCCCCTCACTTCCTCTTGTATGTACTTTTGTATAACTCTGAGGGTCTCCTTCCATTTCCATGCATTTTCCCTTCTCTCTCCCTTTCCCTCCCACCTCTCATCCCTGTTTAATGTTAATCTTCTTCTCATGCTCTTCGACCCTACTCTGTTCTTAGTTACTCTCCTTATATCAAAGAAGACATTTGGCATTTGTTTTTTAGGGATTGGCTAGCTTCACTTAGCATAATCTGCTCTAATGCCATCCATTTCCCTGTAAATTCTATGATTTTGTCATTTTTTAATGCAGAGTAATACTCCATTGTGTATAAATGCCACATTTTTTTTATCCATTCATCCATTGAAGGGCATCTAGGTTGGTTCCACAGTCTAGCTATTGTGAATTGTGCTGCTATGAACATCGATGTAGCAGTGTCCCTGTAGCATGCTCTTTTTAGGTCTTTAGGGAATAGACCGAGAAGGGGAATAGCTGGGTCAAATGGTGGCTCCATTCCCAGCTTTCCAAGAAATCTCCATACTGCTTTCCAAATTGGCTGCACCAATTTGCAGTCCCACCAGCAATGTACAAGTGTACCCTTTTCCCCACATCCTCGCCAGCACTTGTTGTTGTTTGACTTCATAATGGCTGCCAATCTAACTGGAGTGAGATGGTATCTTAGGGTGGTTTTGATTTGCATTTCTCTGACTGCTAGAGATGGTGAGCATTTTTTCATGTACTTGTTGATTGATTGTATGTCCTCCTCTGAGAAGTGTCTGTTCAGGTCCTTGGCCCATTTGTTGATTGGGTTGTTTGTTCTCTTATTGTCTAATTTTTTGAGCTCTTTGTATACTCTGGATATTAGGGCTCTATCTGAAGTGTGAGGAGTAAAGATTTGTTCCCAGGATGTAGGCTCTCTATTTACCTCTCTTATTGTATCTTTTGCTGAGAAAAAACTTTTTAGTTTGAGTAAGTCCCATTTGTTGATTCTAGTTATTAACTTTGGGGGCACACACTTTTAAATGACTCCAACCTTGAGGAAATGTGAGAGAAGCAACAATATTACATTTGCTGCTGTTATGCCTAGGAATGAGAAAGTAAAAGTAACTCTAGCTAGCTATAGTGTGCATCCTCAGACAATATAGAATGCTAATTGATAGAGAGATAGAATGAAGATAGAAATACCCTTTTTTAAAAGAAGCAATTTGCTCCAATGTAAAGAAGAGTGAACACATGTCAGAAGAACAATGCTGTTGCCACAGAGCTCTATCCTAGTCTATTAATTACCAATTCATCCAGAGATAATGATTATTGTCCTGGGCCTCGTTCTGCAGATCTATAAAAGGGGATTTAGTTTACTATCCCATAGGATCAAGTGGGAGGTATGTGTTGCTAGATATTCACAAAACACAAAGGATTTTCAAATATGATATTATTATTGTTATACTAGTTTGCTGGCAATCTATATAAATTTTGATCTCTCTTTTATTATGTTTCATTTTCTTATTTATATCTCAGACGTAATAATGCTACCCTCCTGATTATATAGGCAATTCAACTGGATGCTACATAGTTGCCAAAATGCTACTTCCAAATGTGCTTGAAAATGTACCTCTACTATCACTCAATTTCAATTTCACTGATATTTATTGATAATCTATTTTATGCCAAATACATTTCATTTATGGAAACAAAGCTAGAAACAAATAAAAAATACCACCTGCAATATGATTTAATATCAAAGAGTAGAGAATTTTACTGATCTTTTACTGTATAAATGCCTTTAATATTTTTATATTTTATAAATAAAACCACTGTAAGTATTTGTACATATATGCAGATAAGCATTTATAATCAATTATTAAAATTTCATTTTCAAACTCTATATTATTGTGTATTCAGGTATTTTTACATGTGTAACTTTTAACAAATCAGAGCATGTAAACTAGTTGTGTATACCTTTTCTCTTCTGAGAAAACACAGTCCCACTGACTTGTCTGTTTGTATAAAATACATGTGAATTCTTTCCATAAACTGAAATAATTTTTTAAAGTTTGAATTAACTACAATGAAAGTTTATTTTCATTACTGCATATACACATGGTTTTTTTTTCTCTCAAAATAGACTGTCGGAAGCAGATTGTTTTCCTCACATTTACTTAGAAATCAGCCAACAGGAGTAAAAGATCTAATGTTCTACACAAAGAACAGTGTGAATACTGACAGCTGAGTTGTATTGTTCCAGAATTTATTACAAATAATATAGATGGTGGTATTCTCTCTTGCTAGTTGAGAAATCAGTCTTCAGGCTGAGAATTGTCCCTATATACTTGTAATTGTTCGATTATATTAGTAAAGGTGATAATATTGTTTAACACTTTTATAACTGTAATATCCTTCACCCCTCTGACCTCCTTCTTTAGGCCGGGTTCTATAAGAGTAGTCTTTCCTCCAAGGCCAAGTATGGAAACTTCCTTCCACTTCCTTGACATTTATACACTCTTCTACTTTTACTTCTATTTCTTTATGTCATTAAGACCACAATACCATAACTGCTTTTCATAGCCTCTGTCACACAGTTGGTATTTGATTTGCTTTCCAATAGTTGGTGGCTTCTGTGACAGAAGTAGAAAAATAAGGCAAAGAATGAGTATCAGAGTGTACAGGTACACACCCCTCATTTGTTCAAGTAATATTTATCGAGCACTTTATTAATATTCTGGACACTGTTCAAGTTACTGGAAATATGCCAGGGAGCAAAACAGATAAAGTCTCTGCTTCTATGAATTTACATTTTAGTGAGCAAGTCAAACTACAATATACTATGTCCACACAAACAGACACACACACACGTGTGTGTACATTCCAAAACTGGTAACAGGTAGGGAAAAAAAAAGCTATAATAGGATACAATATTGTTGATGGCTGTTACTTTATATATAGTATATGCAAATTAGACTGAAAGGGATAAAAGGAGAAGGCGAAGTTGGAGATTACTGCTGGAGGAAGTTATCTTCTAGGAAGAAGAGCACACCAAAGCACTGGAGGAAGGTGTCACATTCTGCATGTATTTTAAGGACAAAGCCTTATGGACTGGATGTAGGATGTGAGAATAAAAGGAACTAGAAGAATGAAATTCCATTTAATGAAATGGCAAAGTCTAGGGTAGGAACTGTTTGGGCGAACAAAAATGAAGAAGAACTCTGGATATATTGACTCAAACCTCCTTAGAAACTAAACACATTCTGACATTTTCATATCTGTTCATTTGTTACTGGGGGCTTGCCTGCTGACCTGTGTGGCCACCCTCACCCTTAACCCAGGAAGAAGAGGGCACACAATATAAAGCTTCAGTCTTTTCCTCTTCGGGTGACACATGTTCTCATCTCTCCTTTGGTGTTAGCTGGCTTTGATTTCCTGATCCTCGGGTTGGTAATCATTGGCCTTTACCTTCACAAGGCACAGTTCTGTAGGAGAACCACATATATTTTCACATTTCATTCTTCATACAGGTTTCAGACAGAGTCTGAATACTGAATTCTGGAATCAACATGAGCACTTAATAAGCTTCTTGGGTCCCTGACTAAATGTCAAGTTGTTCTTTGCCTATTGCATCCTTCAATTTTCCCTTGGTAAGTATACACACACACACACACACACACACACACACACACACATACACACAAACACACAGAGACACACTTGCTTCTGTTCTTCTCTGTCTCCCTTCTGTCACAATTTGACTCCACATCAACGCCAATACTTCTGGTCAGCCAAGAATTGTATGTTCAGAATTTTATGGGGATCCAGATAAACATAGGATTCAGGAGAGGGGAGAGAGTATTAATTTTCTAACCAGCTGATTCAACTCTCTACCTCACTGAGCTGGTGCAGACCTTATTTACAGAGGAGTCCCGGTTTTCAGTGGCCTCATCAAGGCCAGACCTAGAAATTGGAGCATTTTCTACCCAAGAATTAATGCTTCGTCCCATGTGCCTCTTCCAGGATTGCATTTTGGAGGGTGTATAATTGCCTTGGTGAAATATTGCAAAGTGATTTCATGCAGCGATTAGAATATTTTCACAACTGTCACCAGGGGAGCCGTGGAAATAGATTTCTTAGTGTGATCAACTAGATAACCCCGAAACTTAATGATGTGTCCCTGGCTTAAGCAGATTAGCATGAAATTTAATTTGCAGTAACCTGCCTCAGACCAATGGAGGACAAACCAACCCTTAGTTAGTGTTTACTCCCTTCCAGCACACAGTAACTCAAGGCAGGCATCTCTCCCCCTCCCTCCCCAAGGAGGCAGGAGATGCTATATCATTCCATTCACAGCTTCCTGCCAATTCTTCATCTGCTATAATTCTTCCATTAAAACTCTCCTGTCCCACTGCCAACACCCTACTTGAGATCTTGTCAGTTTGATTTTGGATGGGGAAAGAGCTTGCATATTGGTCCACCCCTCTCTCTCTCCATGTTTTTATTTGCTTATTTTACCATGTCAGTCTCCCTGAAGTATGTCTATATCTATCATGAAATTTCCCATTCAAACACATTTGATGCATCTTTAACCTAGTATTAAACGCAACTATTTTTCTGGACTTTACCTTACAGCCCACCCAAAATACAGGGAATTTCTCAACTCCTGAGGTCTTTCTTCCTATATCACCACTACCTAAGATGTACTTTAATTATCTCTCTTCCTACCCATCCTTCTATACTTAATTAAAATTCTATCTTTCCCTTAAAACTTTTTTTAGCCTCTGAATTGGCCAAAGGTAAATTCTTCCTGACTTCCTGGCACATGCTGTGTAAATCCTTTGTGTAAGTATTCTGATAAAGGTGGAGCATTCTCCAGCTACTTTGAAAGTATGTGTATTTTATGAAGTTGTCTTTGTAATCCTACCTGGAGTAGGTTAAATGGATAATAAATTTCAAGGATGTTGTGTTGCTCTTTTGGAACCAGGGATTTAGATCATTGTATCTGAATGAAATTTGAGACACTCTGGTGGGAAACACCAAGGTCAGCCTTTGCCTTGCACACAGGCAACTGAAGAATCTTCACTGAGGAATCTACTCAGCACAAGAGGAAAAATCTAGAGGCTTCTCCAATGAAAGATGCTGTTAAAACAATCTACAACAGGATCCTAATTAGAATAAGTTATAGTTCATATATGTATAATATTTCAAAATGCACTCAATTGTCACATATTTCTAAAAAGAACAAATTCAAAAAAAAAAAAAATCCCCAAGTGAAAAAGAAAAAGAAACCACAGCAAAGACCACAGTTAAAATATCCATGCATCGGCACAAAGCCTTCAGCTTTTGTGACCTTAAATATGAGCAAACAATGAACTAGATTTTAGAACATCTCAAATATTAAAGATGGAGCCTAAACCAAAGAGAAAGGGGGGGCTGGGGATGTGGCTCAAGCGGTAGCGCGCTCGCCTGGCATGTGTGCGGCCCGGGTTCGATCCTCAGCACCACATACAAAACAAAGATGTTGTGTCCGCCAATAACTAAAAAATAAATATTAAAATTCTCTCTCTCTCTCTCTCTCTCTCTCTCTCTCTCTCTCTCTCTCTCTCTCTTTAAAAAAAGAAAAAGGGGGAAACTTGGAAGACACAGAGACTAGGAAAATAAAATTCACATACAAACAATTATTGTTATCCTCAGCGACAGGAAGATACTAAAGTCATAAGAGAAGATTGCAGCTTATAAATGCTCAGAAGAAAAGAACTTTAGACAATAGAATCAAAATTTTAGAAATTAAAATAGGATAAGGGATGGGTGCAGTGGTGCATACCTGTAATCCCACAGGCTTGGGAGGCTGAGGCAGGAGGATCACAAGTTCCAGGCCAGCCTCAGCAATTTAGCAAGGCCCTAAGCAGCTTAGTGAGACCTTGTCTCTCAAAATAAAAAATAAAAAGGGCTGGAGATGTGGCTCAGTGGTTAAGCATCCCTGGATTCAATCCCTGATACTCCCTCCCTCCCTCCACAAAATTAAAATAGAATAAAAATGAAATTCTCTAACAATTTGTGGAATAAGTTTGAGGAACTTTTCCAAAAAATACACCAAGATTATAGCATCAACAGTAATGGTAACAAAGGATAAGAGTGAAAAAAAAATGAGAAAAACAGACTATTAGCCCTCAATATCTAATATCTGAATCATAGACAATCCAGGAAAAATGAAGAATGAAAACAATAAATATATTTTATTCCCAAAATAAGAAGTCTGTTTCCTGGGACTGGAGGACATGGGCTCAGAGACAAGAAAGGACCACTGTCTGACGCACGCAGTACAAGGAATGAAATGAAAATGCGCACAGTGACATGTCGGCATAAAATTTCAGAACCTGAAGGAGAAGGAGAGATCCTAAAGAAACAAAGCCATCCTGTATGAAGAACTGGCCAGGAGGGGAAACCATAACACAAAGGAGGAGCAATGTCTTTAAGATTCTGAGGGAAAGTAATTTCTGTTAGATATGGAAAATGAAAAACCCCAAGATAGTGTGGCCAGGGAAAAGGGAATGAAAAAGAAAGCATACATTGATAGCTTTCATCTCTTTCAAGATGAATCCTTTTCAAATGCTGCCCACAGGTGGGGAGAAAATGTTTCATCAAACCTAAAATGATAGTCTCTTGGAAACACTCATCTCTTGCAAGGTAAATCCTCTCCAGGTGCTGGGCTACCAACCCTCAACCCAAACCCAAATTCCTAAGTGCCCAAACCGACAAGCTCACTAAATCACCTCTCAGTATAACCTATATAAACCCAAACTCCTCCTTTGGATAGTGGCTCATTGTCCACCAGGAAAGTAGGTCCATTTGAGGTATAATCCTGTCCCTGTATAAAAGGCTGAGATGACCTGTGAAGTTTGCATCCAGCAGGGTCCTTTTGTGCTAACAATTTCCAACCTAGAATTTTACATTCATCAAAACAAATATGATGGATGGTGATAAAGGATGTTTCGGGATGCCTGTAGTCTCTAAATTCATGTCCTAGGTATTCTTTTTTCAGGATACTAGCACAGAAGAAAACCAAGAAATAGAAACAAACCATATGGGCTTTAAGCAACAGGAAATCCAAAAGAAGAAAGGCCATTCTAGGACACTGGAGAAAGGAAAACCCAGACAGAACTATAGAGCACTAGCAAGGGCAAGAGAGCAAACAGACCAGATGCCAGCAAGTAAGAGGCTCAGAGAGCAATCTTGAGAAAATGATAGGATATTTATTGGGGTGGAGCATATTGAGTTATTCTTCTATATCTGGGAGATAACTTGATACTAAATCAGTCTACACAAATAAAAAAAATGAAAACAGGAAACTGTTACACTAGAGAATGTGCGTGCGTGTGTGTGTGTGTGTGTGTTCAAAAAAAGGAAGAGTCATCATCAGGAACTACAGAGCTCAGATATAAGTTGTATTACATACTCAATATAACTTAAACTGCACATGAGGAATAACTGTCATGATAATATAAATAGACCAAAGACAATGAAAACAGGAATGTACAATGTGGGGCTGTACACACAGGCAAATACAAAGTGGGTTGGTTGCATTCAAGGTGTGAGAAGAATTTATTCTCCTTCTTGTGTAGGGCAGTCAATACATACAACACTCAACAGAAAAATCAAAACATTGACTTAGAGATATGGCTACTATTTAGACATAAGAATTAAACAAATGTATCAATGTTTAAAGGGTAGAAATATAGAGGATTTGGGAGGCTTGCCACCAAAAAAAAAAAAAATTCTGTACATTAACCCTCACTTAAGTGTAAAATTAACCACACACACACATACTACAAAAAGAATGTAGATCTGTGGAGGCCAACTTTTAGATTCCCAGCATTAAAGCAGCCTATCATATCACATTAGATCAACATCAGCATGAAACTAGAAAATTCCCACAGACTTGGCATGCCTCATTCCAGGTCAGAGGTGGCTACCAGACCAGCCTCTCAGCTGCCCTGACATGGGCAGGGTATCAATACCTCAGGGTCATGGCACATGCTCTGAAAAAATTAATTAGTGTGTAGTCCCAAGAGAATTGGCTAATAATACACATTAATTTTGGAATGATTTTTTTGTGCGTATGAATTAGAACAGATGCAAGTGTTCCCTATAGTCAAGTTTTCTTACATTCTTTTATTCTAATATGTTTTTCTTTAGGTTTCAAGGAAATGTGTAGAGTTGCAGAAGTAAAGACAGAAAATTGTCTTAATATAATTAATCGATGTTGCTAATGGCAAGTTCAAATAAAAATAACCTATCATGTGTATTTCATAAAATAAAATAAAATTTAAAGGTGAGTCCTTCTGATTTAGTTAGGTACTTGAGTGTATAAGCCTAGTTCAAATTATATTATCATGATTCTCTTTTGGGCAGGGGTGATAACAGGGTATAGAGTCCAGGGGTGCTTAACCTCTGAGCCACATCCCCAGTCCCTTTTATTTTTTATTTTGAGACAAGGTCTGACTAAGTTACTTAGGGCCTTGCTAAATTGCCATCCTCCTGCCTCAGTCTCCTGAGAGGCTGGGATTACAGGCCTCTGCTAGCATACCAGGCTCTTCTACCCGCCCCACCCCCCATTTGCCATCATGAGTTTTTATAGCATCTATCAGTGTTAATTCTAAGTGTCTATCCATTTTCCTTCCTTCCTTATTCTCTCTCTCTCTCTCTCTCTCTCTCTCTCTCTCTCTCTCTCCTTTTCTTTTTCTTTTTTCTCTTTCTTTTTTTCAAGAAACGTGCTTCTGTGCAGCTAGAGTTGAGGACAGTCAGATAATCCCAGCCTTGGGAAATGAATTTAGCAATTCCAGAAGGCAAAATAAGAACATTTTTTTTTCTTTCTGTGCTCACATTTGAATTTAAGAAAAATACTCTGATATACATGGCCTATGTGCCTAGTGATTGGCCCGATCATTCCTTTTTGGATGGTCAATCACTATTTCTTGAGTTTTGATGATTGATCTGACCTGGAACATATGACAATTTTTAAAGGAAAGGATTTCGATGCTCTCCAATCCTATCACCCACTACCTTCACTGGTAGGTGCCTGTCATTGTGTCTTTAGAATTAAGCACCTTTTAATGAAAGATTTTGATTCCTTTAAAAATATAAATGTCACTGAGATAGGAAGCACTTTAAGCTATGCCTTCCACTGGAGTGCATATTCCAAAAGAAGCAGGCATAAGCTGCCAGTCGACTTAGAGCCTGGACCTGAAACTGTTTAGTATCACTTCTACTATATTGTATTTGTAAAAGCAGTCACAGGCCAGCCATACTTACATTGGGGAAAATGGTTAGCACACACAGAGTGGAAAGAATCCATAACAGCCATTTTACATACAAGCTAATAGAACTTCCAGCCATGGGAGAGTTTCAGGAAGCAGCAGGAAGAAATCTATTTTCTAATCCCCAAAAAGCACAAATAACACTGAGCGTCACTTCCTGCCCAGTATTCAGTGTTGCTTTTCATACTCTCTACTCCATGATAATAAATGTTGAGCTTTCAAAAGCAAAAAGATTAGTTGCTTAATTTAAGTAAAGTTGCCTTTATTGAAATTCTTTTTTTTTTTTTTTTTGGAATAAATAATTCTTTAATGGTCAGATGATGTTTTTTTTTTTTTTAAATTTTTTTTTTATTGGTTGTTAAAAACATTATAAAGCTCTTGACATATCATATTTCATACATTAGATTCAAGTTGGTTATGAACTCCCAATTTTACCCCAAATACAGATTGCAGAATCACATCGGTTACACATCCACATTTTTACATAATACCCTATTAGTAACTGTTGTATTCTGCTACCTTTCCTATCCTCTACCATCCCCCCTCCCTCCCCTCCCATCTTCTCTCTCTACCCCATCCACTGTAATTCATATCTCTCCTTGTTTATTTTCCCATTCCCCTCACAACCTCTTATATGTAATTTTGTATAACAATGAGGGTCTCCCTCCATTACCATGCAATTTCCCTTTTCTCTCCCTTTCCATCCCACCTCATCTATCTGTTTAATGTTAATCTTTTCTTCCTGCTCTTCCTCCCTGCTCTGTTCTTAGTTGCTCTCATTATATCAAAGAAGACATTTGGTATTTGTTTTTTAGGGATTGGCTAGCTTCACTAAGCATAATCTGCTCTAGTGCCATCCATTTCCCTGCAAATTCTATGATTTTGTCATTTTTTAGTGCTGCGTAATACTCCATGGTGTATAAATGCCACATTTTTTTTTATCCATTCATCTATTGAAGGGCATCTGGGTTGGTTCCACAGTCTAGCAATTGTGAATTGTGCTGCTATGAACATCGATGTAGCAGTATCCCTGTAGTACGCTCTTTTAAGGTCTTTGGGGAAAAGTCCAAGAAGGGCAATAGCTGGGTCAAATGGTGGTTCCATTCCCAGCTTTCCCAGGAATCTCCATACTGATTTCCAGATTGGCCGCACCAGTTTGCAGTCCCACCAGCAATGTACAAGAGTACCCTTTTCCCCACATCCTCTCCAGCACTTGTTGTTGTTTGACTTCATAGTGGCTGCCAATCTTACTGGAGTGAGATGGTATCTTAGGGTGGTTTTGATTTGCATTTCTCTGACTGCTAGAGATGGTGAGCATTTTTTCATGTACTTGTTGATTGATTGTATGTCCTCCTCTGAGAAGTGTCTGTTCAGGTCTTTGGCCCATTTGTTGATTGGGTTATTTGTTTTCTTATTGTTTAATTTTTTGAGTTCTTTGTATACTCTGGATATTAGGGCTCTATCTGAAGTGTGAGGAGTAAAAATTTGTTCCCATGATGTAGGCTCCCTATTTACCTCTTTTATTGTTTCTCTTGCTGAGAGAAAACTTTTCAGTTTAAGTAAGTCCCATTTGTTGATTTTTGTTATCAACTTTTGTGCTATGGGTGTCCTATTAAGGAATTTGGAGCCCGACCCTACAATATGTAGATCGGAGCCAACTTTTTCTTCTATCAGACGCAGAGTCTCTGATTTGATATCTAGCTCCTTGATCCACTTTGAATTAACTTTTGTGCATGGCGAGAGGAGGGGATTCAGTTTCATTTTGTTGCATACGGATTTCCAGTTTTCCCAGCACCATTTGTTGAAGATGCTATCCTCCCTCCATTGCATGCTTTTAGCTCCTTTATCAAATATAAGATAGTTGTAGCTTTGTGGATTAGTCTCTATTCAGGAGGACCTAGAGTCAGCAGAAAAATGGTCATATAAAGAACTCAAGGAATACCTTAGACAGATGGAATGGAACCTTAAAGAAGATACTAGACAGCAAATTCAAACAGTGAAAGAACACTTTGAAAATGAATTACATAGACAGATAAAAGAAGAAGTTAAGCATCTTTATCAGGAGATTGAGATTATAAAAAAAAACCAAACAATAATTCTAGAAATGAAGGAAACGATAAACCAAATTAAAAACTCAATTGAGAGTATCACTAACAGAGTGGAGCAAGTAGAAGCCAGAACATCAGATAATGAAGACAAAATATATCATCTTGAAAAGAGCCTAGCCAACTCAGAAAGGCTGGTTAAAAACCACGAGAAAAACATCCAAGAAATATGGGATAACATAAAGAAACCAAACCTACGAGTCATCGGGATAGAAGAAGGTACAGAGATTCAAACCAAGGGAATGAGTAACCTGCTGAAAGAAATAATTACAGAAAACTTTCCAGAAATAAAAAAGGAAACGGATATACAAATTGTAGATGCATACAGGTCACCGAGCACACAAAATCACAGTAGACCAACGCCAAGACACATTGTTATGAAGATATCCAATATACAGAACAAAGAGAAAATACTAAAAGCTACAAGAGAAAGGAGACAGATTACATTCAGGGGTAAACCAATAAGGTTAACAACGGATTTTTCATCACAGACGCTGAAAGCGAGAAGATCCTGGAACAACGTATTTCAAACACTGAAAGACAATGGATGCCAACCAAGAATTCTGTATCCAGCAAAATTAAGCTTCAGGTACGATAACGAAATAAAAATCTTTCATGATAAACAAAAGCTAAAAGAATTTGCAGCCAGAAAACCAGCATTGCAAAGCATCTTGAGCAAAACACTACACGAGGAAGAAATGAAAAACAATAACCAAAACCATCAGTGGGAAGTGCCTCTATAAAGACAGAGGGCGGGGGGAAAGCTAACCATGGAGAAACAAACTAAATTAAAAAAAAAAAAGAAGATAAATAATCAAACATGGCTGGAAGTACAAACCATATATCAATAGTAACTCTAAACATTAATGGCTTAAACTCTCCAATAAAGCGACATAGGCTGGTAACATGGATTAAAAAAACAAATCCAACAATATGCTGCCTCCAGGAGACACATCTGATTGGAAAAGACATACACAGGCTGAAGGTGAAAGGTTGGGAAAAAATATACCACGCACACGGTCCTCGTAAGCAAGCAGGGGTGGCCATCCTCATATCGAATAAAATTGACTTCAAGACTAAATTAATCAAAAGGGATAAGGAAGGACATTATATACTGTTAAAAGGAACCATTCACCAACAAGACATAACAATTATCAATATTTATGCACCAAATAATGGTGCTGCGACGTTCATAAAACAAATTCTCCTCAAGTTCAAGAATCAAATAGACCACAACACAATAATTATGGGTGACTTCAACACACCTCTCTCACAATTGGACAGATCCTCCAAACAAAAGCTGAATAAAGAAACTATAGAACTCAATATCACAATCAACAACCTAGACTTAACTGACATATATAGAATATATCAACCATCATCAAGTGGATATACTTTTTACTCAGCAGCACATGGATCCTCCTCAAAAATAGACCATATATTATGCCATAGGGCAACCCTCAGTAAATATACAGGGGTGGAGATAATACCATGCATTTTATCTGATCATAATGGAATGAAACTGGAAATCAATGATAAAAGAAGGAAGGAAAAATCCTACATCACATGGAAAATGAACAATATGTTACTGAATGATCAATGGGTTACAGAAGACATAAAGGAAGAAATCAGAAAATTCTTAGAGATAAATGAAAATACAGACACAACATATCGGAATCTATGGGACACAATGAAAGCAGTTTTAAGAGGGAAATTCATCGCTTGGAGGTCATTCCTCCAAAAAAGGAAAAACCAACAAATAAATGAGCTCACACTTCACCTCAAAGCCCTAGAAAAGGAAGAGCAAAACAACAGCAAATGTAGCAGAAGGCAAGAAATAATCAAAATCAGAGTGGAAATCAACGAAATTGAAACAAAAGAAACTATTGAAAAAATTAACAAAACTAAAAGTTGGTTCTTTGAAAAAATAAATAAGATCGACAGACCTTTAGCCATGCTAACGAAGAGGAGAAGAGAGAGAACTCAAATCACTAACATACGGGATGGAAAAGGCAATATCACAACAGACACTACAGAAATACAGAAGACAATTAGAAATTATTTTGAAAACCTATATTCCAATAAAATAGAAGATAGTGAAGACATCGATAAATTCCTTAAGTCATACGATTTACCCAGACTGAGTCAGGAGGATACTCACAACTTAAACAGACCAATAACAATAGATGAAATAGAAGAAGCAATCAACAGACTTCCAACCAAGAAAAGCCCGGGACCGGATGGGTATACAGCGGAGTTTTACAAAACCTTTAAGGAAGAATTAATGCCAATACTTTTCAAGTTATTTCAGGAAATAGAAAAAGAAGGAGCTCTGCCAAATTCATTCTATGAGGCCAACATCACCCTGATTCTGAAACCAGACAAAGACACCTCAAAGAAAGAAAACTACAGACCAATATCTCTGATGAACCTAGATGCAAAAATTCTCAATAAAATTCTGGCGAATCGGATACAAAGGCACATCAAAAAAATTGTGCACCATGATCAAGTAGGATTCATCCCTGGGATGCAAGGATGGTTCAATATACGGAAATCAATAAATGTTATTCACCACATCAATAGACTTAAAAATAAGAACCATATGATCATCTCAATAGACGCAGAAAAAGCATTCGACAAAGTACAGCATCCCTTTATGTTCAAAACATTAGAAAAACTAGGGATAACAGGAACTTACCTCGACATTGTAAAAGCTATCTATGCTAAGCCTCAGGCTAGCATCATTCTCAATGGAGAAAAATTGAAGGCATTCCCCCTAAAATCTGGAACAAGACAGGGATGCCCTCTATCACCACTTCTATTCAATATAGTTCTCAAAACACTGGCCAGAGCAATTAGACAGACGAAAGAAATTAAAGGCATAAAAATAGGAAAGGAAGAACTTAAATTATCACTATTTGCAGATGACATGATTCTATACCTAGAAGACCCAAAAGGGTCTACAAAAAAACTACTAGAACTAATAAATGAATTCAGCAAAGTGGCAGGATATAAAATCAACACGCATAAATCAAAGGCATTTCTGTATATCAGCGACAAAACTTCTGAAACGGAAATGAGGAAAAACACTCCATTCACAATATCCTCAAAAAAAATAAAATACTTGGGAATCAACCTAACAAAAGAGGTGAAAGATTTATATAATGAAAACTACAAAACCCTAAAAAGAGAAGTAGAAGAAGATCTTAGAAGATGGAAAAATATACCCTGTTCATGGATAGGCAGAACTAACATCATCAAAATGGCGATATTACCAAAAGTTCTCTATAGGTTTAATGCAATGCCAATCAAAATCCCAACGGCATTTCTTGTAGAAATGGATAAAGCAATCATGAAATTCATATGGAAGAATAAAAGACCCAGAATAGCAAAAGCAATTCTAAGTAGGAAGTGCGAATCAGGCGGTATAGCGATACCAGACTTAAAACTATATTACAGAGCAATAGTAACAAAAACAGCATGGTACTGGTACCAAAACAGGAGGGTGGACCAATGGTACAGAATAGAGGACACAGAGACTAATCCACAAAGCTACAACTATCTTATATTGAAATTCTTTTTTTAAAAAAGGAGATTTAGGAAGGATTTTCAGTTGTTTTGTTAATCAGTTATTGATTTTTCATTTACCAAGTCACAAATTTACCAAGTCACATTTACCAAGCATACTCAAAATTGAAGAGAGTGAATCTTGTATGTGATAAAGAAGATTTTTTTTTAACCTTTTTCTTTGGGGTCATTGTGATGGCTCCTCTGACCTTAAGGGTCCACAGGAAGAGAGAGAGGGAGAGCATGTGCTGATCCCTTTTATTGAGGAGAAGCTATTCAAATGAGGCAAGGGGTCAGGTTTCAGGGGGCTGAGTCTATCTTCATGAAGTCCACTGTTAGTAGGTTGACTGACACCTAGGTAGGCCACACCCAAGGGCACAGTAAGAGAAGGGGACACACATACAAGGCACTTCCATGGAAGATTCTATCCTAAACAGGGCAAGGGGTTATATTACGAAGGAACAGGTGAGCATAGCTTCACCCATGGGGCTGAAGCAAGACACACCCATGCAGGAGACACCTCCCTCGAACCCGAACCCAAGAAGGGTGGGGAAAACTCTGCCACATTTCTGTGACTGAGCGCCTCAGCACCCAGCTGGGGAGTGTGACTCAGTCACACACAAGGTTGATCTCCCACATATTCCCCTAAAGGAGATATTTTTATATCTTACATTTATGAATATAAATCAGCAATACAGGACTATGATGAGTATAAAGGATATTAACTAATTAATAGATCAATATTCTTTATCACAATAACTACCATTTTGGAAAACCTGTCATTAGTGAGGCACTTGAAAAATATGTGGAGAAGGGGAAAACAACTTATAAAAAATTCTGTACTATTACAGAATTATTAAAAATGACAAACTTTTGGAATGACTTATGTGTCCAAAAATATATAGGTAATAACTTTGGCATGTCAACATAATGGATTTTATTTAATTATATTACAGTATATTTGTAAATAGTTTTTAACGTGGAAATCTGCATGCTTCAATTGCAAGTAAAAATAAAGGACACAAAACCATAGGAAAAGCATAATCACATATATGCAACACAAAAGAAAAGTTATGCCACGAAAAAAGGGGACTGAAAACAAAAATTCCAAAAATAACAATATTTAGAGAGCTAGATGATTGAACTTTGAGTGAATAATTGTTTTTCCTACAGCTCTTTATCTCTAAATTTCTGTAAAGAAAAAATGAGCACAGCCTTTCTCAGTTTAATTTTGATTATCATCTAACCACCAAGCAGCCTTTGAAGATAGACCAGCTTGGCAATAGGGCGGGAACCATTTTCTTTCATCACTTCACAGGGCAATAATAATAATAATAATTCAAATGAATATGTCAGGACAGTTAACTCAATGGGAACTAGAATCTTCCCCTCCTAAGCTAAAATGTGGCCTTTTATTAGGAACATCTGAAGTCACTGGGTAGAAACCCCAGGCATTTGTTTAAAGCTCAAAGGTCCTAAGAAATGGGATACACATGAACATTCAGTCAGCACAACACCTTTGCGTAGGCTGGTAACAAATCATAAATGATGTTGGAGTCGGAAAATTGTGGTGCTTTATAGACTTTGGCTGTATTTTGAACAGAACTCAGATGAGTTTCTCCTGAAAGTTCAGACTCTAAAAAGTTTATGAACATGTTCCAGTTCAGTTCAGGAAAACATTGATTAGATATTGGAAACATTTTGTAAACTTGAAGTACTAGAGAGAAGTAAGCATTATAAACCCACATTGTGGGCAAAGCTTTGCCCAACAACCAGGGTGGGACATCTCATCCAGAAAACTAGGAGTGTCCCAAACAACAGTGTCTCCATAATCCTGTACAACCAACAAGAGGGAGAAGACCAGGTTTAGAATCTGACGGAGAAGAAATTATGGAAGTTCAATATATTGTGACTCTGGTTGTTAAAAGTAATGACATTTGACTATATCCCAAAAGAAGCTAATATGAAAAAAAGAAAAATGTGGAAATTTGCTGAGCGTGCTGGTAAACACATGTAATCCCAGCAGCTTGGGAAGCTGAGGCAGGAGGATCATGAGTTCAAAGCCAACCTCAGTAAAAGTGAGGCTCTAAGCAACTCAGTGAGACCCTGTTTCTAAATAAAATATAAAATAGGGCTGGGGATGTGGCTCAGTGGCTCAGTGGTTGAGTGTCCCTGAGTTCAATCCCCAGCTGTCACCCCTCGCCCCCCAAAAAAGAGGTGAACATTTCGACCCACAAGGACTAAACAGACAACAAGGATTAAAGACTTCCTTGGTTTCCTTAGCACCTTAAAATGAAGAAAAACCAGAATTCTGCAATTTGCCATCTCATTTTTCTGATGAAAAGAAAATCAAGAGTTAAATGATAATGCATAGCATCTTGTCAGGAAATATTTCATGCCCTTGAGTAGCATGTAATTGCTGTACAGATGGAAGTTTGAATGTGTGGTAGAGGTGAAAGTGCCTTTAGTGGCCATTGGAACTAAGAAACAGAGTCTATCATTCTCACAGAGCAAAATTCATTCTGTAACATTATACACCACCATCTATGTAATCTAAGAATTTCAAGATGGTGACAAACATTAAAGCAAACTGCCGCAGTCCGGCTGCAGCAGAATAGCCGGGGGGTGACGAACAACTTGTGTACGTTGATACAGCAGGAGTGGAAGCCGTTTATTGCAGGACAGGAGCAGTATTTATACATTCCACACAGCTTATCTAATTAGCATAAACTAGATACAGCAGTCAAACAATAAGAAATCTCCACACTTAATGGCTCCCTGGCGCCACCTCACAAACCACTCCCCCTGGCAAAATGCCAGGCACCATCCTGACTTGTTTACAGACTCTAACAGCAAACATAGAGCCCTTCTGAGTGAAGGGATCTACAAGTTTAAGAAGCTGGACCTAGAAACAGGTGCCCTGGCGCACGCCTGTAATCCCAGGGTCCCAGGAGGCTGAGGCGGGAGGATTGCAAGTTAAAGCCAGCCTCAGCAAAAGTGAGGTGCTAAGCAACTCAGTGAGACCCTGTCTCTAAATAAAATACAAAATAAAGCTGGGGTTGTGGTTCAGTGGGTTGAGTGCCCCTGAGTTCAATCCCTGGTATCCCCACCACCACCACCAAAAAAAAAAAAAAAAGCCGGACCTGGTGACACCCGTTCTTGTAGGCTTGGATCACTATTTTTACTCCTTTGCATTCTTTACTAAAACTCTCTCAGAAAATATATAAATAAATGACTTGTTTCTGCTCTTTTCCTTCCTTTCTAACTCCTTCCCTTGATGCTAAAAAGTGGCTTATTCTCTGCTTGCGCAGAATCTTCTTCCTGACATGGCACAAAGACCACATCCTCCAAAGACCCCTGCTTAGAGGATATCACCTCTCTTCTTTAAAACCAGGCCACAGTCTACTCCATTTTTTTTTACATTAAAAACAAAAGGCTGGTAATGCCAATGAAGATGTCTTCTATAAAGTACAAATTTTACTGTGAATAGACTAAGATGCCGGAATTACTGGTTATTCCAAAAATCAAGTGGGAGGAATCAATTTTCAGGAATGAAGTGTTTAAATACAACAAGTAGCATCCCCTGTAACTAATTATGAGAAACCACATCTTACCATGTCATTAGGGCGTTTTCTCTTAAATGGTCCTCTTCCATAAGCACAAAGTTATGGAGGTCACAGAGAGATAATTTGTCACCAGACAACAAATAATAAGCTGCTTTGTTTTAAAGATGCTTATTCCAAGAGAACTGAACTGTATGATCAAAAAAATATCCATGGAGTGCTTATTTTTCACACTTTTCATTACAAAGCTCTCAAAGAATTGTATTCTGCTCCAACAGCATGCAGGTATGGCTTTGCTATCCATGCTTCTCAGGTTGGATTCTTTGAGAAGCAGACCCAGATGGAGTTCAGCCGGCAGGTCATTCACTAGGCTGGACCCTTGAGATCATAAGAAACAGAAGGAAAGGAAGCAGAATTGGACAGAGAGGGAGAAATCAAGCTGCAATTAAGGCCAAATGACAGTATTAGCCAACTCCATAGGGTCCCTGGAACTAGAACACCCACTAAAAATAGTCCAAAATAAGATCAGAGAGAATACTGGACATTTAAACCCCTGTGTCCATCAGAAATTGAATCTAGGCCATCCCCGGAAAGCTCAGCTCTCTCTTCAACTGAAGTAAACCTCTAATAAATTAATAGCCAACTCTACCACACCAGTCACTAAAGTACTCAAGCAGCTCTGCTCAGTCTGGAACATCCAGCCACTGTCCTGGTATCCAAGCCACCCCAGCATCTTGGGGCCACCAAGAATGATCTAACTGACGACTGATATCTGCTCTGTTTGGACAGCACTACACCAATTGTTAAATATTTTGAGTGTCACCTCTGGAATACTATCAGCCTAGATAGAAAACCCAAGACAATGGAAGCAAAGATCTTCATGTAGGAACTGTTGACACAAATTGAATGTTGAGCTAAAAGTTTAAATTAGATCTGATTATCTATAGGGAACTAAAGAGAGTCTTACGTGAAAACTGCAAAGTAAAGGTAAGATTTAGTAGAAATTGGTATATTCTGGAAAAATTAAGAGAGGAGAACCTGAAAGTCAAATGTGAAACATGAATAAGGAAGGTGATAAGCTGTGGAAATAAAAAAGACCTGAATCCAAAATATGTTCAATTCAACTTATGGGGAATCTCCATTTACCAGTTCCATCTCAAGTGATGAACTCCAAACCTAATTATTCTTTTTCAGTTACAATTCATTGATTACAAGAAGTGTTCTGCATTTCTGCCATGATTAGAAAGATTGCTTAATTTAATTTAAGCCTGCTGTCCAAAAGACTCCTGATGGGTATTTAAACTCACAATGCACAGTGACAACCAGGTATGGAGATTTTTCTCTAGAGTATTACAGGATGAATGCATTAAAAAGCATTCAAAATATTTCATTAAGCAAGAATTTCTGAATCACAACTAATTTAAAAATTTACATAAAATATCTCAGAAGATTTACAAACTCAAATTTACATTTCATAATTAACTCTAGAGCTGAGGTTAAAAACCAGATGTCACTATGAGGTTTCTTTATTCCTGTGAAGAAAACATTGAGGAAGAAGAGCAGAGCCTGAGATGAAGCCAAGACAAAAAGTGAGTGTTTGACTCAAGGTTGACTGACCCCATTACCAGAATCTCTAACTGGACTGCTCATTCATTCTTATATTCCACAGAGGCCCTCCATGAATGAAGAAGATATATGAGACATCTTGGCATAAAGACATCTTGAGGTAATTTTTGTTCAAATGGTCTTCAGTGAGCTTTCGGAATTATGTGACTTGCTCAAGGTCTTACAGAGGGCCCAGAGGGATCAGAGAGGGATAAAACCCCTACTCCCTACTTCAAGTAAAGCCACTCTGCCTTGATTTTTTTTTAAGAGAAGCTTTTGACAAAGTAGTTACTTTAAATAAAATAAAAAAATTTTTAAGAGTTCATGCTTTAAAATAAGGCTTAAAGTATTGCCCTAAAATGGCCAAGTTACAAGAAATTTGTGGGTAAAATTGCAAATATGCGTCTTTTTAAGATAACTAAATATAAGTAACTTGAATGAATTGTGAACTCATAAATTGATAATTTATGGTAATTCAGGCCTAAATCATGATCACATTGACCTTTTCACTATATATGTGGGAAAATAATAGGTCATCAAAGAGAGGAACTGAGAACTCAAGAGAGAAAATTTAAGAGAGTGACCCAGTTTCAAGCTAACTTTGCATATAGTTGGAGACTTACAAGTGATTCTGATTAAAGCAAGTGAGATGAGCCCTTATTTATTTTTCATAAGGAGATATATTTTATAGTTGGTTTATGTAAAATTAAATGATATCTGATACATAATTTTTAACTTAGGGTAACCTTCTTTCAATTCAATCTGAATTAATTATACTGAAGTATGGGCTAAATCATAGAAAAAAATATAGCTAACTATAATAAAATTATACCAAAATGAGTCAAGAAAAGTAAATTGGAGGTTGGGTATTCTATCATAGTGTCTGTTTTATTAAGAAATATCTGTTGATTCTAATACAAGATAAAGATAAATCTGACAGCAGTTAAACTACGCAGACTTTAAATTTCAAACTGCTTGTGAATTGAAATGTTCACTTTTTTCCTTTGAAGTATTTTTCTTTGACATTGAGTTAAGAATATGTTTCCTGCCAAGAATATTTTAAGTAGGAAAAAGAAAGGTTGTATTTATCATTATAAATGATTCGTTTACTTTAAAACAAAACAATTAAATTTAAACCCAATTCTGATTAAGCCTTCAGTTCTAGCAATTCATTTGTGGAATATACAAGACTCAAAGAAACATGTTCAATGATACCTCAAAGATTCAGGCAGCTAAATGCAGATCATGGGAAATGCTGTTAAACCTGGATTTTTTTTTAACAAACAAACAAACAAAAAAATTCCAGGAAAAACAAAGAGGAAAGAGACCTAGACCCATAGGTTAAGAGATATTTAAGAGACGTAACAATGAATTACAATGCACATTTTTTATTTGGATCGTTGACTAAAGAAACTGGACAAAATTTAAACATGGGGCAATCTAAATATATATTGAATAAAGATTTTTATATTTTAGAGATACACCTTGTCTTTTTTGTTGTGGGACCAAAAGACCCAACAAGAACAATTAGAGAAAGAAGAATTTATCTGGTGATTACAGTTTCACAGGTCTCAGTTCATAGATGGCTAACTCCAATGCTCTGGGCTTGTGAGGCAGAACATCAGCACAGAAGGGTATGGCAAAGGAAGGCAACTCAGGTCATGGCAACAAGGAAGCAGAGAGAGCTCTGTTCACCAGGACAAAATATATACCTCAAGACATGCCCCCAGTGACCCACCTCCACCAGCCACACCCTACCTGCCAACAGTTACCATCCAGCTAATCCATTCTAGTGGTTTAATGCACCAATTACATTAAGGTTCTCAAACCCAATCATTTCACTTCTAAACTTTCTTGCATTGTCTCACACATGAGCCTTTGGGGGACAGCGCATATCTAAACCGTAAAACACTAAGATATTTATTAAAAATGGTAATAGTACCATTTTTATGGTACTATTACCATAAAATAGTAATATTTTATTTATTTTATAAATAAATAAATATTTATAATATTTATTTTGTAATAGTTCACAAATTTGCTTCAAAATAATTGTGGAAAAGAAATAGGTACTGCTATCCTTGAAACAAGATTGGCTGTGAGTTAATTATTGATGCTAAGTGGCAGGCATATAGAGGTTTATTCTATTTTTGTGTTTATTTAAAACATTCCTTTACAGAAAGTTAAAATCAAAATGAAATTACAAGGCACTTGGCCTATGTAAAAATAAAACATTTGAAACTTGTATATACTAAAAAAAAAAAAAAAAAAAAAAAACTTTTACATGATTTATTATCAGAGGGAACTTTTTCACAATGTCTTGATTTCCTCTGACCAGATGTGTATCAGTTTCAAATCCTAAAGCTGAAAAGCAAGTGGGACATGGGCAACTGCCATTGGATCTGCTCTTCCCATCAATAAAGTAAGCATTTGAAGCTATGTTACAGACAGACATGGTATGTTTTCTGAGAATTTTCCAAATTGGCCTCCAAGTAATGCATCCCACCCCCACCCCACTACACACACACACAGTACCTCCAAATTCCTATCATGATTTGACTCACCTTGTTCCTCTCAGCTCAATCACCTCCCAGTTATGCAAATTCCCTGTGGACTGGTCTCTAGCCCATTTAAATATGGTTGGGAAGACAACCGCAAAAGACACCCTAAAAATACTCTAACTACAATATCACATATGACAGACAATGTCATCTCAATAGCCATTTTTCTTTTCTGCTTCTCACCAGAACTCCAGTATGTCTTATTAAAAACATTCACCTTACCAGTATATCTCTCAGAAATGGTTGGCCATATGACACAGTCCTGACTAATGAAATTTAAGTGAATGAACTTAAATGGAATTTGAAGAACACTCTTTTTAAAAGAACCAACTCATTTTGTCTTTCCTTTCTCATTTTCCTTCATGGGTTGCAACATGATACCCAGTACTGCAGTTGCCAAATTGTAACCATGAAAGCAAAAGCCCAGTACCAAAGACCACAGAGCAAACAAGGAGCTATATTCCTTAAACTCCTCACAATTCAGGGACTACCTAACCTATGATATGAGAAAAAGTGGATCCACGTTTATTAAGTTAATGAGATGGCATCCCCAATATATGTAACCAAAAGCAATACCTAATTAATATATTAGCTTATAAACTGCCCTAAATGTGAAAAACATGGAAAAAATTCTCAAAACTAAATCTATGTTACTTTGTCAGTATAAGTTCAAAGAAAATAAAGTATTATACTAACAAGCTCTCATTTTTGTTTGTTTGTATGTTTGTTTGTTTTGGTTTTTGGTACCAGGGATTAAATCCAGAGGTGCTTAACCACTGAACCACAACCCCAGATCTGTTTATTTTGAGACAAGGCTTTACTAAGTTACTTAGGGCCTCATAATTTCCTGAGGGTGGCTTTGAACTTGCGACCCTCCGACTTCAGCCTCCCAAGCCACTGGAATTACAGGCATGCATCACAATGCCCAGTACAACCTCTCACTTGGTTTGATCTCATTTAGAAGGCCCTCAAGCAGATCCCTGGTATTGCAAATGCCTCTTCTATTACTATTCTACGTGCCTATGACTTAGTTTAATAGTCTTTTATTAAGACCACACTACCCCTTCCTTTTATTTGTGATGGAAGAAATTATAGATGTGTAAAGTAAATTTCTAATATGAGAGGCCCACACTTCATTGGAAAGACAACATATAAATGTAGTGATTTTAATTAAAAATGTATTGTAGCACCTTGTTGCTTACCCTACAAGTACTATAAAAGGTTAAAATCAGCCTCACTGCTAGCTTATATTTAACCATTGTGCAAATTGGAAAACTGTGGCCCTTCCACAGAGCCTCTTACTGCTATCTGTAATGTCTGTGTATAATAAATATATAAGTATCATAGACAAAATTTGCAAGTAAATAGCACCCACTAGAGGTAAGCACAGGATTGAAGGAAAAGATCAAAGGAGAAATCAGTGTGGGCTGAAGAAGTCAGAGATGTCACATACGGAAAGGTTTTTAGTTAAGCCCTCAATAAATTAGCTAGGAAAAATAAAGGGAGAGTCAAATTTTGTGTTTTATGGATTTTAGATTAAGTTTGTGTTCCTTTAAGAAAGGCCACCTATCCTCAGAAAACAGTAAACCATATCTTGACTATTGATTCCTGTATCCTGCCAAGTCTGCAAAGGTAAATAACTTTTTAACCTTGCCATTAGAAATCCATGATGCATACTCTCCCATTCCATTAAGAAATTCACTCACAGACGGGAGGTAAACCAAATTTCAGAAAAGCTTTTGATGTGCTGAGGAATGACACACCTGCAGGGAAATGAAGGCATGCAGGAGAAGCACAGCAGCGATTACACTTCTCCGACACCTGCATGCAGCTGCGAGATCTACAATGAGCCAGTGAGCCTGAAGCTCCCAGTCTAAGACCACCCAACCCAGGGGGTTTATCTGCAAAACAAATACAGATAGATTTAACCCCTTCCAAAGCCCATCTAGAACAAGGCAGAGGGTCTTGATTTATTTAACTTTTCAAGTCAGAAGGCCCTAAGAGCTTGCTTGCGTACTCTGTAGGATACCATTTTAAATATCTCTATGGCTTCCTTCAGGAAAGATCCCTGTCTTAGGTAAGATCAGGTGAAATTTCATTTCTAGGTAGCTGAAGTCAGGGCCTTCACTCACCTGAGATTTTGTTTCCCTTTTAAAACACAAGAATTCTTAACTCACTTCAGTCCTCTCATCCCTAGATAGAACCAGGAGCCTATACATTTTTGTAAAGTTCCCCTAAATGATACAAATAGTAGCCAGTGTGGCATGTTGTTGACAGATAAACCTTTTAAACAATTAAACCACATAAAAATCCAGGTTCGTATTTCTCTTTATACAAGACAGTGTTTCCCAATCTTCTGAGGCTGTATGATTCATTAAAAATAATCATATTTAAAAAGCACACTGGGTAAATGGATAACGTTGTCTACAGCCACAGCCAAAACACCTGGGGGTCTGTAGAAACTGTCCTTTCTGACCAGTCCCCAAGGGTGAAGGGAACCAGAACTCTAGCTCACCTATAGACCATCAAGGCAGAGAAGGACATATCATGACAGGCATTTTGACTCAGGGAGGAGAGGAACCAGAACATTGGGTTTTAATATGTTTCCCTTTCCTCTTCAACCCCCAAAATGGCTTTATTCCTTCTTAAGCAGAAAAATGCTATATCTGATATTTCATAGCTAATATTTATACCTAATATTAAGGAAAAATTTTAGGTGTAACTGCTCTGCCTACACTACAACATCTAAAAATCTCCAGTTCCATTCCTTCTGAGTTGATTTTTAGCATGAAATCTCCAGTTCTCAATAAAACCCAGCTACTACAAATCAAAAGCAGTAATTTTAGACTATTACCCAGACTTTAAGACTTTAAAAGCTCTACTTTGATACTCAAAAGACAAAGGACTGCTTTGTTCTGGGTGGAAGCTGCCTTCCCTCCCTGGATAATTCAGCTTCAAGAAGAATGCCTTAATATAAAAAGAGTACAGTGAAAAAAATTATGTATTGCATTGCTTCTTCATTTATTAGGTGAGTAGATGGCATTTCAATGGACTAGAGAGATATAATGAACCTTGATTGGGAACCTTGATATTTAACTCTGATTATTACACAAACTTGAGAAGAATATATAAGGGTTCTAGGAGGCTTTCTTTTTTTCTTCTTTTCTTTCTTATCTCTTTCTCTCTCCCTTTCCCCTTCCCCCCACCCCTCATTCCCTCTTTCTTTCTTTTTTCTTTTCCAGCACTGGGAACTGAAACAGGGCCTCATATGGAGGTTTTTAATTCATGTGATTCTCCTAAGAGAAAAGACAAGAAATATTTTGGGATATGTTAACCAGAAATTTACTTTAAAATATTCATTGTAAGCACATTTGTTTTATCATTTCAGCAACTGGTTCTGTATACACAAGACACAGTAGGGATCTAATAATTAAACCATTGTCAATGAACAAGAGTTCTGGTGTAGGAATTTCCCAGATAACTGTAGCCTACTTCCTAAGGCCCTGATTCCAATTTCCTGCTTTATTATTTAAGTCAATTTTTTCCTATTCAAAATAAAAGCAAGACATGCTTACCAAGGGAAAAAAGTACAATTGTATAGGAAAGTATAAAAGGAGAAAAAAAATACATAAAATCTCATTACCTAATATGAATAACACTTTGATGTTTCATACAGACATTTTTACACACAGAATATACATGCACAGAGTATTAAAATTTTATAAAATATTATTCAATATTAATGATGTTTGATAACCTGCTTTTGTATTAAACATTATATAATGTACATTGAAAAGTAATATAAATATAATATAGCACTCTATTACCCTAATTTATTCACTTGCTTATATAGTATTGATAGCAGATAAGTTTTGGGTGTTATAAATAATCTGCTATGAATATCTGTGCACATAGACTTTTCCACATCCCTCAGGTATTCCTATAGAATTTGGCTTCCTAGAAGTAGGATCTCTGGTCAAATTGTGTGCATGTTTAGCACTTTCGGCATATCACTTGAGTGACTCCCAATCACGTCTGTCACCACATTAATGAGAATGATCGTAGTCCAGCACTAGAACCAACCCAACCTTTTCCACTTTGTCAATCTAGATAACCAGTGAAATTGAGCATGATCTTTCTACTTATCAAAGTACTTCTATTTCTTCTTTTAAAAGAATCTCTTTCTTGTTAATTAGAAGGGCTTTTATGGATAACTAAAAGTAACATATTGTGTGTTATATGCATGCCAAACTTTTTCCCCTTTTATTTCTTATAAAATTATTATAAGACAAGTGTGGTGGCACACACCTGTAATCCCAGTGCTTGGGAGGCTGAGGAAGGGGGATTACAAATTCAAAATCAGCCTCAGCAGTTTAGAAATTAGTGAGGCCCTAAGCAACTTAATGAGACCCTGTCTCAAAATAAAAAATGGTTATAATGGGGGGAGGGATGCTGGGGAAGTGGCACAGTGCTAAATGCCTCTGAGTTCAGTATCTGGATCTCTGGTACCAAAAAAAATTATTATATAGTAATGTGTACAAATATTTTAATTTCCTGATTTGTGTATGTGTATGTGTATCATGCTTAGAAAGTTCTTCCAAACCCCAAGGTTATAAAACATATTTGGTATAATTTGATAATAATAATAAAAACACAACTGAAAAAAATTAAACCATTTTACTTCTTATATGTAGAAATTCAAGAGAAAGAAACAATATTATTTCTCTAAATGACCAGTCAGTTTTGTCAACTCAATCTTTCTCCAATTATTTTGAAAGGCCTCTTTATCACATATTAAATTCCATGTTTCCGTGACTATGTTATATGCCTATATACATATAAATATATATTTAATTCCAGATTAAATATCATTAAAATATATTTAATTTTAATTAAAATTTCAGTTTTTATTAACATTGATATATCAGATTCACTTATAGAAATTAATATTCACACTACTTACTCTTCCCCAAAACATAAAACATGTTAAGTAGTTCTCATAAATACCATATTAAGTAAATTAATATACATTATGTTTCCTGACTGATTGTTTTGTATGTATGAAAATATTTTTATTTTAGGATAGTTCACTTGCACCAATCACTTTACTATACAGTCTCATATTATTTATAGTATGTTTTAGTAGATTCTCTTCATCTTTTGAAGTCAAGGATCACACCATTCAAAAATAATGAGGAATTTCCTCCAACTCTTTAAAATACTTGCCTCATGCATTTCCCACCCCCTTTAATATTAAAATAGTTAGAATAGAAACCTTGTTTTACTGAAATTGGGTATAAGCTATTCTTTCAGCGGAGAAAAGACTGTTTCCAATGTATTCCATTTTTTGAGACCACATTGATGAGTAAATGAGGATACACATGAGGTTTATGCTAAATTTCAATAACTTCTATTGAAATTCAATTTCACTAATTATCTTTTTCACTATGTCCAATCTGCTGTCAAGCAGCTTTAAAATTTGGTCATAGTTTTTTTTTTTTTTTTTTTTTTTAATTTATAGAAGTTATATTTGCTGCTCTTTAAAATTTTCAAGTCCCTTTGAAAATATGTCATCAATTTTTCTTTAAATGTGGTAAGCTGAGTTCTTGAAAATCTGTATACAATATTTGAATTCTGCTTCAGGCTATATCTAATGCTGTGGTTTCCACTGATTCTTACTTATACCGCCTGTTTCCTTGTGTACCTGATTATTTTTGACAGTTTGCTGATTATTACTCTTGAGCAGTTAATTATTTGTGAGGGTTCTTTGGGATCAGGATCAACTATGTCTTCCCCTGGGAAGAAGTTTTGCTTTCTCCTGCCAGTTGCCTGAGTGCCTTGGAATATTATCCAAGTTTGTGGGTAGAGGTTTCTTGGCTAATCCTAGTAATGTTTCTTAGCCAATCCTAGTAGTGTAGCCTATGGCCACAAAATCCTCAGGGTGATTTTCTTCCTTTTATTTCTCTTCTGCTGTACTCAAAGAGAGGTAGCTTTTCTTTGGTTTGGTTTTAGGCTAATGGGTACATTTGCCAGATTTAGCTTATATAAATTAGAAATATCCAGTTACATTTTAATTTCCGATTAATACCAAATAATTTTTTAAAATTTTATTTGTTTTAATTAGTTATACATGACAGTAGAATGCATTTATGCACTTTCATATATCATACATAGATGGGATATAATTTCTCATTTTTCTGAGTGTACATGTTACAGAATCATATTGGTCATGCAGTCACATATATACATACAGTCTCATATATACATACAGTAATAATGTCTGTTTCATTCTACTATCATTCGTATCCCCACATGCTCTCCCCTTCCTCCCCATTACTTCCCTCTAACTAATCTAAGGTCACGCTATTCTTCCTTAATGCCCCCGCCTTATTGTGAATTAGTATCCACATATTAGAGTACACTCATACATTACTGGTGGGACTGCAAATTGGTGCAACCACTATGCAAGCAGTATGGAGATTCCTCAGAAAATTGGGAATGGATCTACCATTTGACCCAGCTATCCCACTTCTTGGTTTATACCAAAAGGATTTAAAATCCGCATACTATAGTGACACAGCCACATCAATATTTATAGTAGCTCAATTCACAATAACTATACTATGGAACCAAATAAATTTTAAAGTACAAGTATATCCCAAATAATGTATGGAGCAATATTATATTAAAAACTTGTCATTGTTTAACTGAAGTTCAAATATAACTAAGTATCTTGCCAATTACCTAAATCCTAGTAATGGATTAGTTCTTGCCCATACTTTATTCAATGACTTAACACTTAGTAACCTCAGATCAATGTGCAGTGGGGAATCTTTTAAGAGTGACCCGATATACAGAGCTTGGACCTTGGCTTCTGTCCCCCTGGTCTCACAGAGCTGCAAATAAAGTTCATGTGGGCAGTATGGACAGTGCCCACAAGAGAAAAGGTTTTGGTGCCAGGATATTCTGTGTATTTATCTGATTCAGTTTCTTTTCCCAAAGTGTCAGCTATGCACTATCATTTTTTTTAGATTGTCAATGCTCTTAGAGGAATGAGTTTTTCTTTTATGGGTGATGGTAGTAACTTTAATCCAGAGCTTGGTTGTTGTTGTTTAAGAAGGGAGAATGATGTCAATAACTAACATAGTCTGAATTATTGAGGATGTTGAGGAGAATATATTTAGTCACAAAGGACTGAAGGCTGTGTCTTCTTAGAGACGATTGGGTGGTGCAGTTGCATATTAAGTGTGTAAGGAAGGAGCAGTTCTGCAATAGACATATCTTTATCTGGCATATATTTTTTTTCAAACTTTAAACACTAGCAAATTGAACATGTAAAACTGGAGCTTTCATCCCAGCTGGAATTAATTACTCCTTCCTCAGGGCTTTCAAAGCAATTCATAACTTAATATGGCACTAAAACTTCCTTGGATTATAGATTTGTGTGTGCATGCCTGCCTTTCCCCTTTGATGGAAAGCTTCATGATAGCTTGGTTTTTTGTTCTCATCTTCAGAACTTTGACAGTCCTCAGTATGGTGGTGGCTGAAATGCTTTCAACACTCAGAAGATGTAAAAGGGAAACCGATGGAGATTTCATCCAAAACCAAATGTAATACACCTTCTACATTTAAGAAAAAGGAATATAGATGCCAACTGGCAAAGCCAAGTTGAAGACAGATGTAATATGTGAACATCATTTTAAAAGGGTAGCAGAGCTGTTATGTGCTATTAACACTATTTTGAATCAATTTGTCAGCAGTGCACCTGGGGACAGTACCCCAAAGACACGACACAGTAAAGATATATGGCAATGAGGACAGAGTGAGCAGTGTGGCTAGATAGCCTGAGAAATCACATGACCTGCAGGAGTGCCACAGTGTAACTTAAAAAGCCATGAACTGCATAAGATTGACAAGAGTGAGTGCAGATGGATACATAGGTATATAGAACTGGAAAACCAGATGGGAGAAAAGCTATTTCTATTTTCAATTGCTCCTAGCTTGTATAACAATCCTTCAGCAAAATTTACAATGTTGGCTGAGTATAGGGAGGGAAGAAAGAAGTGATAAGGACAGTAGTCTCAGGAAACTAGATTCCAAACTTCCTACAAGTTGTCTCTTCATGATAAGGAATTTGGGTCCTGGGAAGAAATTTAATAAGTCACTGTAAATTCCTCAGCACTAACAGCAATCTATCTCCTTATTTTGATCAAGGGAATTTGAAAGTAAGTTCGTGTGTGTGTGTATGTGTGTGGTGTGTTTGTGTGTGTGTGTCTGTCTGTATATATATATATATATATATATATATATATATATATATATATATATATATATATATATATATAGAGAGAGAGAGAGAGAGAGAGAGAGAGTATATAGAGAGAGAGACCAACAGAGACAGAAAGAGACGAAAACACACATGTGTGTGTCTGTGTGTGTATGCCTGTGAGTATGTGTGTGTGTGTGTGTGTGTGTGAGAGAGAGAGAGAGAGAGAGAGAGAGAGAGAGAGAGAGGATATACATACATCCTATTCATTCTGTTTCTCTGGGGAACCCTGATTAATGCAGAAGTGATACTAACAGAAAATAGGGAAATGGCATATAAACAAATAGAATTCAACAGGCTCCACACTGGACCCAAAAGAATAGTTTTCAAAACCAGTTTCTCCATTTTCTTCTCCCAAATTTTGTCATGATGTCAATTTTAGAAAAGCCTACCAATAGGCAGAATGCTAGGTGAGCTCACTGGATGCATAATAACCATTTCAAAGAAATCCATCTTCTTGTCAAGCCTGGTTCCAAGAGACTTTCCATTTTGTGTAAGCATTGCTGTCCAGAAACCTTGAGAAGTTTCACCACTAGAGGAAGTGAACGATTTTTAAACATGTGCTACCTTTAACTATTCTTTGTACAACTTAAAGCCTGAAAAAAAATAATTACCATTAAAAATTTTGCTAAGATGGAATGGTCAGTCCCTCTGGCTTCATTACTGTCCACATGAGGAACAGGAAATAATGGAGGGGTGTGAGAATGAGCAAGAGGTGCCAGTTCATCCTGGAATAACCCTCAGAGGGAAACCTTGCTGTCCATGTCCAAAACTCAAAAATTCCTAATTTTACATGTTTTATGTATTTAAGAAAGGAATCCTTCTTTACTTATCACACTCATTTCCATGACTACAGAGGGTTGTCCCAGAGCCCAATATTTGCATGGAAGTGAACCATTTGATGGTGGAGACAACAAAAGAAAGTCATGACACAGGCCAGACCCATGCAAAGGCATTGCCTGGAAAGCCTCAGGGAGTGACAGGGTAGGGGATACCCTGGAAGTGAAATTTTATATCTAGTTCTATAACAGTATATATTTTTATTATTATAATTCCACCAATTTACCCTGTTAGCTTGGAAATAATTATCATCCTAACTGTAATGCGCTCAAAACTACAGGTTTCATCTGTTCAGCACACACAGTATGATATCACAGTTAAGAGTTCATTGCAGAGTTTTGGACCGCTGAGCTCAAATCTTGTGTGTACCACTTGCCAGGTGTCTGTTTGCAAGTTATTTATCCTCCTTAAGTCTTAGTTTCTTGCTTTTAGAAGAGTTAAACAAAATTATGAAAGCCCATTGTTTTAGACTTACCTCCTACCCAATCCCAACAGACCAAACCAAAAAGCAAAATGGAGTCTCATGCCAAATGAGATATAGTCAAACTGGAACTCAAAGGAAGCAAATATATTCCAAGTCAGACCATTTTTTTCCCTAAAAACAAGAGATTTCAGTCTACCTAAGTCAGCAATAAGGAAGTCTTCTCTACCTTAACCATTACAAAAAGGTAACCTTAAGAAACCTAACATCAACCAGTTTTGTTTTCTATTATTCTGTTTCCTGTTTCTACCTTACAAAACCTACTATTATGCCATTGCCCAGTGAAAGCTGGCATTGAATTTTATAAAACAGAGGCAGCCCTGATTCAGTAATCATGAATAAAAGCCAATATGGTCTGTAACTAAATTTGTTGTAATTTTGTCTTTTGACAGAAGAATAATGATGTACATGTTTCACAGGATTGCTATAATAAAAAATGATTTACTCAAAATCCTCAGACTTCAGTAATGTTCAATGAATGTTCTTCAGGGTTAGAAAGTTCATAAAAATCAAGAGTGCATGAGCAGAAGCTTTACATAGACAACAAGCTAAATAAGGGACCGTACATGAAGTGATTGTGAAATGAGAACACTTGCCCAGCATTCTTTTCCAAAACATCTCCCTTGTAAACTATTTTGTGCTTGCTACTAGGCAGAAGCCAGCCACAGGCCCTGCCTTTACAAAGAGAAACATTTAGAGTCATTTGAACTCTCAGTTCTTTTGTCTTCAACTTCAGATTAGTCAGAAAACTTAAGTCCCAACAAATAGAAGCCAGCCGTAGTTGCTAGTCACCTATACGTTGATTCAGCAAAGCTATTGTCATATCCTCATAGCTTCTTTATTGAATTTTGTGTAAGTACAGAAAACTTTCTCATTGAAATAACTCACAAATACGTTAATAATGTAATTAGTACCAATTATTTTTTCCACATTTAAACTCATGGTGCTTATTTGGAAATGGACCATTGAACACCCATATTCTAATTAAACAACAAAAAATAGAAAGGGCATAAAGTGGGCTTGATTTTTGCCGTATCTGAAAGAATTGAGTCACCCAGAACCTCAGAAGTCCTCTACTCCCTTGTGAACAAAGATCCAGGAGGAGGTAACAGCCTCCCCTTTGCAATGTCTGTTTTGTTGAATTCCCAGAACACTCCTCTGTTTCCCATTTCTATTTTCCACTGAGGTGAAAAAAAAAATTCAACCTGATAATTGGTCATTCTTATCCAGGTCATATCTTCCACCTGCCAGCACATAAATAAACAAATTTAATTTTCTTATATGCAAGAGAAAAGCGTTTTGAAAACAGATTCCATTCAAGAGTCACTCATGACACATTGAAAGTAAATATACTCTGCTGTTTTCAGTGTATATGAACTATTATTTGAAAACTATGACCATTAGGAATGACAGAGATCCTGGGCTCACCAGGGTCAAGTCTCACTGTGAGAATCTGTATAAATATTCCCCTACAGAAAAAGGTCACTAACCTCACTACCTGAGGAAAAGATTCATCCTTCAGCCTGAGTTTGGCCTTGGGAAGGAAGCACAGACAGGGAACCTATGCCTTCCTGACCGTAAAAGGTCAAGATTTCATGGAAGCAGGATTTGGGTTGGAAAATGGTTAAATGACAATCTCCCTAAAGAAGCAGCCCAACTAAAGAAGGATGTACACCAAAAAAATGTCCCAGAAGCAGCTCTGGTCTTCCAAGAGACCCTATGCTGATTTCTGTACAATTGTATCTTGGTATTTCATGAGACTTTCTAATACATTCCAACCACACTTGGCTCTTAAAAGGCAAAATAAAGGGAAGAATGTTTTACCTGGAGAGTTTCAAAGGAGGAACACTCTTGCATCCCAGCAGGTAGTGTGGTAAAGAAGGTCAGGTTGAAAGCAGTGGTGGAGTGGTGGTGATGGATTTATTTAAAGTAAGAGAATCAATCTTAGAACAGTCCAGTGGGGTAAAACAGAATGGACTCTCCACCAAGAAGATCTCCTTCAGAGTTCAGTTTTAGGACCATTTGTTTGTTTTTGTTTCACATTTTGAATGTGCAGAGCTATTAAATCACTTAAATTGATACTATACTTCTTGTACTTTATTTTTAAAAATTTTAAAAATACCACACATCTATTTCATGAGTGTTTTGTTACATTTTTTTGTTAAAAATATTCCCGCAATTTGTGAGCATGCAAAATAAAATATAATAAGTACTCTCTCAAGTAAGGAATTGAAGAGAAATTTTTCAAAGCGCACTCAAGAAAACATATAGCTGACATCATATTTAATGTTAAAATCACAAATATTTTTCCCTTAAGACTGGGAATAACAAAAGAATACTTCCTCTTGCTCCTATTCAATATCATACTGGAGGTTATAGTATAATATAAGTAATATTATATATGTAATATATATGTATATATTCTTATATATGTAATATAAGAATAAAAATAAATAAAAGTTATATAAATTAGAAAGAAATAAAATTATTTTTCTCAAACAACATGATAGTTTATAGTGAATATCCTAGTAAACCCACAAAAAGATAGTAGAATTAACAAGGTTGCAGGAAATAAAGTCAATAAACAAAGATGAATGGTATTTGCATGTATTAGCAATGAAACCCTCAACATTAAAATTAAATTGATAAATCAGCTTACATTGTATCCAAAACCATGAACCAAAGGACAAATTTAGCAACTTTATGAAAACCACTGAAACCACAAACCAAGGTTAAATGAAATTAAAGAAGACCTAAATAAACAGAGAGGTTTGTTTCATTTATTGAATGAGTTTATATTGCTAAAATGTCAATGCAGTCCCAATCAAAACCCCATCAGATATTTTTGTACAAGTCAATAAGTCAATTCCAAAATTTAATTAGAAATATAAAAGACTTAGAGCAGCTGTGACTATTCATTTTAGGTGTCAATTTGACTGGATTAAGGACCCACTAAAGACCTGGAAAAACATGGTTTGGGGTGTCTATGAAAATGTTTCCACAGAAGATTCTGAGAGACTTAGGTGAAGAAGAACCTCAATGTGAATAGACACATCTAATTGGCTAGGAGACTGTAAAGGTCAAATACAGAAGGCAAATCAGTCTCTTTTCTGAGAGTTGGGATAGACATTTTTCCTATTACACTGGACATCAGAGCTTCAGGCTCACCAGCCTTCTAATTTCTAACCAGAATGTACAACAGCAGCCCCCAATTTCCAAGGCTTTCAGTCTCTGACTAAGACTTAAACTATCAGTTTTCTATGTTTTAGAGGCCTTCAGACTTTGACTGAGTCATATTACTGATACCTCAGAGTCTCTAGCTTGCAGATGACCTATTATGAGACTCACCAGCCACCATTACTGTGCCAGCAAACTCCTCTAATAAATTCCTCCTCATGTATTTCTACTACATATCCCATTGGTTCTCTCCAGAGAACCCTGACTAATAATACAACAGCCAAAGCTATTTTCAAAAAGAAGTACAAACCTGAGGAACTTATGCTTCTATGTTGGTGAGTCCACTTTAAAACTATAGTAATTAAGACAGTGTCATCCTGATTTAAGAACTGCTACACTGAGAATTCAAAGACCTGTACATTAATTTTTCACAAACTATCAATGAGGGAAGGAAGGTTTTTTCCATAAATTACTGTGGAACACCTGGATATTCAAATGGAAAAAAATCTTAATATTGACTTCATGCTAAATATAAAATTAACTCAAGTAGAACACAGACTTATATGCCACAGTTAAAATTACAAAAAAAAAAAAGAAAGTTTCTAGAAGAAAATGTGAAAGAAAACTTGGTGATCTTGAAGTAAGCAAGAACTTTTAGGCACAAAAAAGGACAATGTAAATGTGAAAAAATGAATTATTTGGTATAATCAAAATCAAAAAATTTTCCTCCTTAAAAACCCATCATTTTTTAAACAAATACACACCATTTTTTATTGTAATATACATGTACTATAATATACATGTAATATACATTTTTTACTATAATATACATATACAATGATTTTAACATTTAAAATATATAAGAAATCTTACCTCTCTAGAAGATCAACAACATACATTCCCCAAAAGACACTGTTTGACTTAATGATTTTTCAACTTTACAATGAAATGAAAGTGATATATATTCAATAGAAACCCTCATTGGAATTTCAAGATTTAATCTTTTCCCAGGCTAACAATGTGCAATACAACACTGTTTCATGATGCCAGGCAGTGGCATCAAGCCACAGTTCCCACTCAGACACACAATCAAATGGTAAACTACTGATAACCTATATTGTATTGTGTTGCAGGCATTTTTTTGGGGGGGCGGGGATATAGGTACTCAATAAATTACATAAGATATTCAACATTTTATTACAAAACAGACATCCTGTTGGATGATTTTTCCAAACTGTAGACTAATGTAAGCATCCTGGTATATTTAAGGTAGGCAAGGCTAAGCTATGATTTCTGGTATTTTAGGCATATTAAGTGCATTTTTATTATAAATTTTCAATTTATAATGGATTCATCAGAATGTAATTCCAGCATAAGTCAGGGAACATCTATATTTTAAAATATAGGGAAAGATTCTACTTCACAAAATAAGAAACCACAGTAGCCAAGAAGGACATGAAAAGATGCTCACACTCATTATTCAACAGAAAAAAAAAATGAACATTTTAATCATAATTAGGTCTCACTGCCCACCTGTAAGAACAGCTAAAATTAAAGAAGATTGATCATACCAAATGTTGATGAGGATGTGAAACAATCAGAACCCTTAAGCTTTGCTGCTGGGAATGTGAAGTGTGATCCAAGCACTGTGAAAAACAGTTCTCGATTTCTTTAAAAGTCACACATATACCTACCATCTTATCCCGCCATTTCTCTTTTAAGTATTTACCCAAGAAAACAAAACTTTATTTTCATGCCTACTTGTACACCAACGTTCATAGTAATTTTATTCACTCTATCTCCAAACTGAATGCAACCCACGTGGATTGCAAGTAAATGAATAAACAAATGGCAGCACATCTAATCAATGACATGGAAGAAGAGCAAAATTACAAGGGCAATGCAAATAAATCCCAAAATCACTATGCAGAGTGGAAGAAACTAGGCTCACATGAGAATATGCCTTCAGATTACATTTATTTCAAATCCTGGAAAAGGAAAATCTAACTTGTAATGATAAAAGACTGATCAGTAGTTGCTTAGGATCTAAGGTGTGAAAGGAATTGATTGGAAAGAAGCAAACACTCTTTCACAGTGAGAAAAACCTTCATGTATCTTAATTGCAATGATGATATATATGTGTATATGTTTATCAAAACACTTTAAATGAGTGCATTATGTTGTTCATAAATTATATCTCAATGGAGTCAATAGTAAAAAAAAAAACTCCATTGAAATATAAATGTCAAAATTTAACCTTCAAAATATGACCCCATCTTTTTTGCCCATTGCCACTTTTCCCTCTCCAGGGCGACCTGTCCATAATACTTCCCAGGAAAAGTGCATTGGCATCATTCTGATAAAATCATTGGGCACATGTACAGACAACCGAACATCTTAATAAGAAGTGAAAAAAATAAATCATTCTGTCATGAAGATAGCTTAAATTTTTGAGTGCTTAGAGTTAATTAGATAAGCATTAATTAACATCCATTTAATGTGACTATTTTTTTTTTCTTTTTATTCCATACCAGAAATATCTTCAGAGCTTCTCCACAGGGCAAAATTATGTCCATTAACAAATGAAAGGCAAAAGTAAGAAGTAAGTAGTAATAGACATTTAAATTTTTAATCAAATGACTTATTGCTTCCATAGTTCTCCTATGTCATAAACTCTGGGGATAAATGTGTAGAAGGACTAGCCAGACTGATCCATGGTTGGCTGACACAGTGCTCAGGTCAACCAGATAGCTAGACTTTGGGGCTAACATCAGCTCTATTTTGTGATTGTTTCTTATGCCTCCCTAGAGTTCTGGAATACAGAGTAAAACTGAAAACTCTTCCTATCAGCCTGCCCTTCCTAGACATGTTTACCTGACAAATTAGCACTTTCACCCTTAGCATGTTCTCAAGCTTTTGAGCCAGCATGGGCAGGAACTCAGAGTGACTGTCTACTGTGCAGTTAAAACATACTTGAAACTACTTAAGGGGGGGGGGGGGGGGAAGTGAGCAAAGTCTGCTGCTATTTCTTCTGATTTCTAGACCCTGGGTTCAGACTTTACTTCAAGATGCAGTCACTGTAAAGAAGGTCAATGGAGATATTTCCTAGAACAGATCTAAAGAAATTGGTGCGGCCAATTTGGGAAGCAGTATGGAGATTCCTTGGAAAGCTGGGAATGGAACCACCATTTGACCCAGCTATTCCCCTTCTTGGACTATTCCCTAAAGACCTTAAAAGAGCATACTATAGGGATACTGCTACAAAGATGTTCATAGCAGCACAATTCACAATAGCTAGACTATGGAACCAACCTAGATGCCCTTCAATAGATGAATGGATAAAAAAAAAAATGTGGCATTTATACACAATGGAGTATTACTCTGCACTAAAAAATAACAAAATCATGGAATTTGCAGGGAAATGGATGGCACTAGAGCAGATTATGCTAAGTGAAGCTAGCCAATCCCTAAAAAACAAATGCCAAATGTCATCTTTGATATAAGGAGAGCAACTAAGAACAGAATAGGGAGGAAGAGCATGAGAAGAAGATCACCATTAAACAGGGATGAGAGGGGGGAGGGAAAGAGAGAGAGAAGGGAAATTGCATGGTAAAGGAAGGAGACCCTCATTGTTATACAAAATTACATATAAGAGGAAGTGAGGGGAAAGGGGAAAAAAACAAAAGAGAGAAATGAATTACAGTAGATGAGGTAGAGAGAGAAGATGGGAGGGGAGGGGAGGGGAGGGGGGATAGTAGAGGACAGGAAGGGCAACAGAATACAACAGACACTAGTATGGCAGTATGTAAAAAAGTGGATGTGTAACTGATGTGAATCTGCAATGTGTATACGGGGTAAAAATGGGAGTTCATAATCTGCTTGAATCAAATGTATGAAATATGATATGTCAAGAGCTTTGTAATGTTTTGAACAACCAATAATAAAAAAAAAAGACAGAAAAAAAAATAAAGAACACTGTTGGGGGCTGGGGATGTAGCTCAAGCGGTAGCATGCTTGCCTGGTATGCGTGCGGCCCGGTTCAATGCACCACATACAAACAAAGATGTTGTGTCGGCTGAAAACTAAAAAATAAATATTAAAAAAAATTCTCTCTCTCTCTCTCTCTCTCTCTCTCTCTCTCTCAAGAAAGAAAGAAAGAACACTGTCGGGGTTTCCAATGTCTGGGAGATAAAGATTTGTGTTCGATTTAAGTGGAAGAAATAATAAGGATGAAAAAAAAATGACTTATAAACACTAGTTCCCTCCTCTTGCTCTTTTAAAAAGTGTGTTTAATCCAGAACATTACTGCTCAGATTATCTTTTCCACCAGCTTTCACTCCCTAGTCATAACTTGCTAGTGTGTTAAAAATGCTGTTACTGGAGTAGCTAAGAGTCACTAAAATAGAAAAACTGGAAACCAAGCTCTACAATGGTGGCTGCAAAAGGGAGGAAAGATGTGTGGTGAAAAATATGACTAAGCTGTCAAAAATGAGTCCACCAACTGCTTCTTGGCTACAAACTCAGGATTGCCTTGTCCTCCCCCCTCATTGACCTGTTCACATTGTCAGTCCCCCACACCTGTACACATGCATAAGGCAAACCCAATAATGTTCTGGCCCTCACACTAACCCAAAGAACAGAAGCATCAAATATCAGAAATATTTCAGGTTCTGTGTCTACCACCACATAAACTTCCACAGAAAATTAACCCAAATGATAAATCACCAATACTTTATTCATTTTTTTAACTTACTTTTAAAGGTTCTCAATTTCTCGGTGATCTTGTTTCCCCAATATCTTTCAGCATATAGAGAATGCTTTTAGTCCTTGGTTATGTAAGATCCAAAGATGTTTAAATTAATGGGTTTATAAATTTCAGCATAAATACACTTGATCCTTTTCTAGGATTAAAGAAATGGGAGTAGAGAGACAAAAGGAATAAGAAAACACATCAAAGGCACCCTCTCTCTTCTCTACTCCCCAAGTCTTTGTTTAGCACCTAGGCAAGGCTGTCATTCTGAAAAGTCTTCCTGGGGAGCACAGTCTATCCTGGAAGGCAGTGCAAATCTGTTCTGAATGACTCTGTGAATGGTCTTTCTCTTTGCTTCTTTCCTGCCTGCCTGCTTTACTTCTTTCCTTCTCACTTCCTCTTTCTCCCTTCTTCCCTTTCTCATTCTCTCTTCATTTATCTTTAAAATCTGAATCACATGTGAGTGTGAACTCATTGATATCCATAAAATATTTAGGTTTATTTTGCACATTTATGTTTCTTTCCAATATTTCCTTGCCATACAACTTTTTTCTCTACTTCTTGCAAGTACTTAGAGAGCAGGATGAACAGATTTTTTGTTTTGTGTTATTTTGCTTTTTTTGATAATCTTTCCTTTTCTTTTCCACCTGCCACCCAGTGTATAAATCCAAATCTATCCAAAATGTGCATGTACCTAGTACATAAGCACAAAATACATGATGCGTCTTGCAAAAGATTCTGCTCAGAATTGGTGCTTGGTAAATTCTTACTCTCTAAGTAAAGCGGATTAAATAAATCAAATAGAATTGCACCTATCTTGTGAAATTATGTAAATATATTAAAATTACTGCATAAAAAATAATCATTTTTTTTCAAATGACACTGAACAGTCTAAACATAGATTTACAATTATCATATTTTCCAATGTTGACACTACAAAAAGAGTCTTCCTAATCATGTAAAATAACTAAATATTTGTAGGATTAACAGATTTGGTGTTTTGCATTAATGGTTAAATGGAGTACACTAGATATACACATCACTCATTAATCATACTAAAATCCTGAGACTAAATTTGAATTACCTGTGAATCATTTTCAGAACTTTAGAAATATTCATGTATTCTTCACTTGCAGCTTTGAAGTCTTGAGAAGATCAAAGAGACTTGTTCAACTGTGAAAACCTTCTTAAGAGCTTTCTAAGACTCTACACATCATACACATTTCACATATAAGACAAGATTTAGGAGAATTTAGGCCACAGTGGTATAAATGTCAGACTTATTTGCTTTTAATATAAATAATGTAAATGTTCTTCTATAGAAGCTATAATCAAATTCTGCTTTTTGATGAAATATGGAAGCAGATGGCCCATTCAGGATGATTAAAGTAAAGTATTTTAATATGACTAATTTGGGGAGGGAAGAAGCAAAGATGAGGAGAGAGAAGGTGTGAAGTTGAGAGGGAGGAGAGGGACAGACAGAGAGAGTTTTATTTAAAAAATGGTGCTTATAGTTAGAAGAGCTGGTGATGGCTGGGCCCAACAAGATTTACCTTTTTAAGTGGGGAAACTTAGGCCCAGAGTTGAGAAACTTAGGCCCACTTTCTTTATGCTTCTCTTTGTTATTAGAACACTATCTGCCTCAGTAAATATATGCTGCAATGTCCCCCCAAAAAAGAATCAGTCATTTACAAGATATGAAGAAAGAGGAGACCCCCTTCATCTTACTAGAATTCCATGTTAAAATACTTTCATTTTTGTTTGTTTGTTTTTAAATGGATATACTTAATGAACAAAGTAAATTAATAAGCCTAGAATCATGGATTTAGACTGAATACTTCCTTACATGGCAGTCCAAGAAGGTAGAGTAAAATATGGAAAATAAACAGGTTTGGGAGTTTAATAATAATAACAGTATAAACAACAATAACTGATTAATTCACATCTATTCCTTAATAATTATGATTATGTGTTGTGGGACAAGAAACATAAGCAATCTGTTCTCAGTTTCTCTCTCCCTTAAAAGGAATATAATAATGCTAATATTATGTTCTTCTACTGAAAAGTGTAGAAGAAAAATCACTTAAAAACTTTGTGAAAAGCTTATAATAAAAGTTCTTAAATATTATCATCATTATTACTTTTATTATCAATTTTTCAGTTTCATTGTTAATCACAAAATTACTGATTCACATTCAAAAACCACCTAGTTTGTGGCTCAGTTCTCATCTTTGAAAGAGATTCTAAAGCTTAATTCATACTATCAAAATTAACAAGTGCTTGATTTAAATATCAGAATAATAATCTTTCCATTTAAAATAGAAACTGTCCACTTAGAGAGGCATCATTGTATGTGTGAGACCAAATTATATATCCAGGCACACTTGATAGCCTCTACCAAAGGAGCTAAAAAAAAAATAGTAATAACAACAAATATTGATTGAATGGTTATTTCATGTGGAGAAATTTTCTCATATTATCTTGTTGACCCAATACCAATACTGTAAACTAGGCAATGCTGTTATCACCATTTTATAGATGAGAAAAATTGAGGCAGAGTGAGATTCAGTACTTAGCTGAAGTTCACAGGAAAGCAAGCTGCAGAGTCAGGAATTGAATGTAGGTCTTTCATACACTATTAACCTATATATAACTCTGCCTTCCTAGATCTTAGTACTATTTCTCAGAAGATAAGATGACATTGCTTAGGATGTATACAATAATGGGGGTATACCAGCTCAAAATCATGTAGTTTTTATTTCTCAGTTGTGTAAAAGTCCGGGTAGGTGGTCTGTACAGGTTGACATAGTGGCTCCATCCTCATCAGGAATGCAGGACTGGCTTTAGTTTTTGTGCTTCCCTACATAGACCTTTTCCTAACTCCCAGCACACTGCCTTTCTGCTGGTGGGAAGAAGATGAAAGTACAATAGTTAAGAATGTTCCCACACTTTTCCTGTTCCATTGGCCAACACTTGGTCAATAACACAACTAACTGGAAGAAATACTAAAAATGTATTTTGGATCTCAGATGGCACATGTTCAGCCAGTATTACATTAATATGAGCAAAAGGGGAAACCTTCTATCTGTTCCACACTACCCTAGAGCTAGTTTTGTCTAACTTAATCTAGGAGTCAAGATTCAGTGCTCCCACCCAGGACATTGTCATAAACATCCTGACATACTCCTAGGTCTGCACCTGAACTGAGTTTGCATTGCCATTAAGATTTTTCCTCTGCTGACCTGTTACTATTATAGCTCATTTTGCCTCAATCACAATTTATATTGTATCTTTCCTTTACCTGACATGGGATACAATGTTATCTTATATCAAGTAAATTGTCCTTTGTAGGCCCAAGTGACTCTTATCTAATTTCCTTTGATCTAGTTCAATCTCTCTGTTTCTTTGCCAGACATTTGCTATCTTGGGCAGATCAAACATGGATAATAACAGGATTTGCCAGTATCAAGGTTTTGCAAGACCAAGAACTTCAAACAATGCTTACAAAAATCCAATTGTCTGTTATCAGGGTAAGTGTTCTTGTTCTCTTTTGATAGTTGTCTTTGGTTCTCCACTAGCTGAAGAATACATGATTAGGCACTGAATATAGCACAGAGGGGGTTTAAAAAAAAGAGTAGAGATTCAGAAGAGGTAACTGCTAGCTTTTGCTAAGCTATTGGAAGAGAAGGCAGCAATATAAGAGCAAACCCTAAGGCCCGGTACGGTGGTGCACACCTGTAATCCCAGCAGCTCAGGAGACTGAGGCAGGAGGACTGTGAGTTCAAAGCCAGCCTCAGCAGCTTAGCTAGGCCCTAGGCAAATCAGTGAGACCCTGTCTCTAAATTAAATACAAAAAAGGACTGGAGATATGGCTCCAGGTTAAGTGCCCCTTAGTTCAATCCCCTATAAAAAAAAAAAGAAAAGAGCAAACCCCAATAATTTAACCTATGTTGGAAGAGCAACCACCTGATCAGATATTTAAGAGATAGCTTTTTAACATTTAAGATGAATGGGATTATTTTATTTCTCAAAACCAAACCAAATTAATGAAACACTATTTTGTTCTTCCTCAATTCTTCTTACCTTTTTTTCCTCTTAGGCAATGTTTTCAGCACAAATTCATAAAATCATAGCCTAACCTCCTCTTGACTCTGGACTTGAAAGTGGTCCTAGCTATCTGGCATCTGAAACTCTGGTAACTCAGAGAATAGCACCACATCAATAGGATCCAGTGTGTTACTTCAAAGGTCAAATGTGATGGCTGTCCAAGTAGTAAAGTCTATTTAGAGAGTAACTTCATTTTCTATTTCCCAACTCAACCAGCTTACTTCAATAAATACCCCAAAATCAAACGAAAAAATAAACATCAGAATATGCATTAGAACAAACTGGAGGGTTTGGTGGCCTATCATACACATGGTTTCAAATACCCACACTATGCTACTGAGAAACAGAAGATTACTGTGCAACAATTAATGTCCTTTCAGTTGAACGGAAAGTGACACACAGATTTAGCCTGATTGTTAATCTTATAACACTGGCCTGTGCCAGGCCCCCAGTAGAGTAATTTCTTTGTTCCCCGTTGCCCTAACAAGATACAAGCCTTTTAGTGGAGGGATGAAGTTTTGGCAGCTTATTACACTGATAAGGATGGCTAATTGCACTAGTTTTAATATGTGGAATTGTATCTCTTCAGGACACTGTGGATTTCCAGAGAGTCTTTCCTGCTTCCAATGACATCTCTTCCTGAAATAGTAAAGATTCTTTGTGACATACAGACAGCCCCAGGGAAAATAGCACCATAGACTACTTAAGATACAAATAGTTCTTAATAGAAGCTGATGTCAACCTAACACTGATTGGTCAACTGAAGATGCAATACTATTTTATTTTATTTTTTACTTTTCGGTACTGGGGATTGAACCCAAGGATGCTCTCACTACTACTGATATATATCCTGAGTTCTTTCCTTTTGTTATTTTGAAACAGTGTCTCACTAAGTTGCTGAGGCTCACCTTGGACTTGGCAATCCTCCTGTCTCAGCCTCCTGAGTCACTGGGATTACAGGTGTGTGCCACCACACCCAGCTGAGATATTATTTTATTGAGTACAGTGGATAGTATCTTTTTACTGTTATTGGAAACCAACTTACCTGGAAAATGAAACATTTTGGTGCACTGAATTTTTGGTTACCTGAAAGCTCTTATAATCAATTATTTGACTCATCTTAGTATATAATTTAGAAGTACAAAGAACATAAACAAATCAGAGGATAGGGTTTCAGCAAAGATACCAATTGTCAATAAACATGGACAAAGAAGTTACGAGGGATTGTAGCTAACTAATACTGACCCCAGAATATATCTCTAACAACCATTAATTCATTAAACAAATAATTATCAAATATCTGTTCTGTGCCAGGCATGGGGAATAAATTTTCTAAATAGGGAGAGGGGAGGATTCAATAAAATATTACACAAATAAATATTTAATCACACACAGCTGAATTAATGTTATAAAAACAGAGGATAACAGACCAAGTATAGCAAGGGCCCTATTCTCTACTGGTAGTTACGAGTTTTATTTGGGGACCTGACATATAACCTAAAATCAAGCAAAAAAAAAAAAAAATAGCACTAATTTTTTTTTAAAGAGAGAGAGATAGAGAGAGAGAGAGAGAATTTTTTTTAAATATTTATTTCTTTTTTAGTTCTCGGCAGACACAACATCTTTGTTTGTATGTGGTGCTGAGGATCGAACCCGGGCCGGACGCATGCCAGGTGAACGCGCTAACACTTGAGCCACATCCCCAGCCCAGCACTAAAAATTTTTTCATAGCACAATTTCTGAATTTTTAATTTTTATGATTTGATCCTACTTTTAAAAGAAATATTAAAATTCTGACTACCTTGGTTGGACCTCCAAAATTTTTGACATTCTTGATGTCTTGGACTTGGAAAATATTTAAGTTCTTTGTTCTGAAGTATAGATATAGATATAGATATAGATATAGATATAGATATAGATATATAGATTCAAAAGGTGAATATCAACTGAAATTCCAATCCTAGCAAGCTCGAGGTTTTCCAAACCATTTATGTGTATTACAAACTCCTTTTTTATCTCAGGAATTCCCTTTTACTCTGATCTTTGTCTGCTGAATCCTGGGAGACAGTTTCCCTTTTATCTTTCTTAATTCCAAATTAGTTTTAGCCAAGAAGAAAATTGCACATATCCAGGAGATTATGTACAACTTCTGTCTGACTCAATTTTACAGCAGGTACTTGATATCATTCCAAAATGTCTACTAGCAAGTGTGGTAAATGTTAAAAAGAAAATAAAAGCATAGCATAACTTCATTACTTTTATTTATAGTCATTATTGTTTTGAAATAATCTTATCAGCCTTATTTCTCCAATGTAGAGTCATCTATTATGTTTTAGGTTATTTTCTGTTTGTCTACATCTCTGTTAAATTTCACTTTACATTTTCTAATAAATATGCAGGGAAAAGCATCTTTTCCAGAATTCCAGTAGATGGCAGCATAGAGCTACTGTTCTGGCAGGGATGCCCCATCTTTCTGCTGAGCAAAGTCAATAGTGATACACTTTAGCAAGTCCCTAATACCGAATCTGAGCTGGGTCTGTGAGCCAAGTCCAACCCAACTGATAAATATAACATCTCCAAATGTTCCTGTGCAGCAGCCAATGGGTGTTCAGAGTGACCATTATAACGCTGGAAATAGCAAGTCAAAGGAAAACATGTGCACTTCTTACACACTATCTGGTTCACTGGCATCACTTGGAAAGCAGTAAAAGAAACATTTATGAACCTGAATATTCCTTTTTGGTCAGTTTAGGGAAAGGAGCTAGAAACGTAAGTGCTACCCACAGGTTTTTGTTGTTTTTGTTGTTGTTGTTGTTTTCTTTTTAAACCAGGAGTGATACTAAAAATAGTAAACTGCTGGCACAACACAGGGCTCTCTGCCACCAGAAAGTTGCCTGGCCAGAAGCAACAGGAGAAGAAGCCGATAGCCTTACCATGTTTGAGGGCAGAATCTCAGCCCTCCTGCCTGGGATAACTATATAGAGTCCTGGAATCACATGGCCAGGACATCTGGGGACAACTTTCAATCACTCCCCTAATCCCATCTTTTCTGACCCTCAATTTTCTCACTTGTAAAACAACAATAATGAGCCTTTCTCTGCTTACCTTGTAACCCTGTGGAAGGGACCAGAAGAAGGAAAGAATGGTCTTGAGGCAGCAGAATCTGGTGTCAGGGTAGTTGGCTCTGAGCCACCGGTATGGGCTTGAATCCCACCCCACATCATCAAATGTTTAACTTTGGACAAATTATTCAAGCTCTCTGAGTGTGGATTGTCTCCACTAGCTCTGATAATAAAAAGTATATTATAGGGCTAGAATATAATTATTCTTTTCCTCTGTTTATTACATTTATCTATTATTATTGAGGGACGAAATTTGCCCTGGCCTTGTCATTAAGCATCACTATGGACTTGGGTAGGTCATACCACCTCTCCAAGTCTCAGCTTCCTCATCACTAAAACTAGTTGAATTTTGACTACATCTAATTCAGTTATATATATAGTTGAAATGCACCATATAAAATGAGAGTTCTTACTAACTGGAAACCTAGAGATATGAGATGAACTTTGCTGACAGGTACTTCATGGAAGTGGCAAGCTTAGAGAGGGAATTTGAATCAGAGAGTTGTTTCCATGAAATCTACATAGAGCTGAAAGAAATATTTTTAATGACAATGTGTATAGTTTAAGAGTTTTTATTTTTTATGTTTTCTAATATTTATTAAATTTTAATTTTGCCTGGAAATCTATTAATTAAAAAGCTGGAACCTAAATTTTCTGTCTTATAAATTTATTTTACAAAGGTGCTCACCACCAATGAATTGGTCAGGAGCAAGTGCTTTATCATAGATAGAGAAACATTCCTGTGAAATATAGAAAGGTGAATTGAACCAAGAATTTTCCTACAGGAGTCTAATAGATCCATCAATTAATACAACATTAATTTGCATGTATGCACAATTTAAATAATTGTGTTTTAGCTAAAATAAATCTCAAGTGCATTTTCTGGCCCAAAGTAGGTGGTGTATTTTAGATCTTTCTCTGCATTTCCAAAAGTGCAAATGTCACAAGGAAGAATGACATGTCTCTGGGTTTTTATGGAGATTCCCAAATGTGTCAGCAAAATGCTTCTGCCTATGTATCTTTGGACAGAACTTAGGCAAATGATCAAAAAGGGGTTTTAAGATATCTCTTGGCCTGAAAAAAAAAAAACTACTTCATGAATACTTTGGGTTCTACTTCTAAGAAGGAAGGAGAGAGAATAAATGATAGGAGGAGAAACTCATATCTCTGCCACATTGAGATACAAATGGCACATTAACAAAATTAACTTGCAATGGAAAGTCCATGAAACAACAGAGATAAAATACTCAGGGAATTAAGAAGATAGCAGTGTGTTCCTGTTCCTATGAGAATCCCCCATCAAGAAGGAAAAAGGTAATGTGTTGGGAGAGAGGAAGGTGGTGAATTAGAGGAAAGATGTGCTTCAGCAGTCCCCGGCACCAGACTTAAAGCAGGAAGACTTCTCCTCAGAGAGGTGTGTGACTCAGGAACTCACTGAAATTCAACACTGGACAGTGAAAGAAACCAGAGTCACAGAAAATCAGAAACTTTGAACAGAATGTAAGAAATAATAGATCAGAGTTGCTCTAGTTTGACTAGCAGCAAAGGCAGCTCTGGCTGCTGAGGGGAGAAAGAGTGCTGGCAGAAAAAGAGGAAAGTTGACCCCCCCCCAAAAAAAAAAAGAGGGAAAAAAATGTGACTTGGAGAAACCTGTGAATAGAATGAGAGGCTAATATTAATGGACCCAGGGTCAGTGGAGGAAGTTGTTGAGTGAAAAGCAACTAAAATCCTTTGGCCCTCAGACAGATCACAGGGAACTGGGATCACTAGCACAAGAACCATTTATAAGCACTGTGTAATTGTGAGCCAAGGTAGGAGAATGGGAACTTATAAAGAGATTTGCCAGCTGGCTCAGCAGTCACCTGTTATGATCCCCAGAGCGTGCATGGACTCGTGTGGCTAAAATAGGCACAAAGAGATTTGCATCTAGGGGCATCCAGCATCCATATGCCAAGGAGAGAGAGCTCCATGTGATGCTGGACCCCATAAGAACTTTTGGAAAGATAACAATAATAGCCAAATAGGAGTCCCTGCATGACGGGGCAGATACCAGGCAACTCACATCCATAGTGGTGAATGTGAAACCTGTGGAGGTTTAGACCTTACACCCTAAAAGCACGATTTACAGATGTCCAGCAGAGATCAGCATTTCCCCCACCAACAGAGAACATGAATCAAATCTCAGACAACCACCAACAGAATTCCAAAGGTCAGCCAGGACTAAAACCCAACTCCTGGAACTTCTAATTTAGAACTTTATACCACCCCTGCTACAGTATTACACAATTTACTAACACTCCCCAGTTTATCCCAACCTATACTGGAAGACAGGAAGCTGAGAGCTACCACAAGTAGCTTTGGCTTCTGGCCACAATGACTGCCAGTTAAAAGAGGAACACAAAGACATTGGACTTAATAACTCCAAGCCCTTGAACCAAGGTGTTATGGTTTGGATGTAAGGGGTTCCCCTAAAAGCTTGTGAGTGAGATAATGCAAGAAGGTTTAGAGGTGAAATGATAGGGTTATAAGTTGTTTAAACTAATCAGTGCATTAATCCTCTAATAGGTAAACTTGGTGGTAACTCTAGGCAGGTAGGGGTAGCTGGAAGGGGGGGGTTCAAGGAGGGGCGTGCCTTGGGGGGTATATTTTGTTCTGATGAGGAGAGCTCTCTCATTCTCTCTCTCTCTCTGCTTCCTGGGGCCATGTTCTCAGCTGTTTTCCTCTGTCATACTCTTCTGCCATGATGTTCTGCCTCATCCCAGGCCCTAAGGAATAGAGTGAGCTATCTATAGACTGAAACCTCTGAAACCGTGAGCCCCCAAATAAACTTTTCCTTCTCTAAAATTGTTTTTGTCAGTTCTTCGAAGATCCAGAATCACCAAAGCAATTCTGAGGAAGAAGAATGATACAAGAGGCATCATATTATACTACAGAGCTGATCTCAAATTATACTACAGAGCTGTAGTAACAAAAACAGAATGGTATTGGCATCAAAATAAACATGAAGACCAATGGAACAGAAGACTGAGACAAACCCACATACTTGCAGCCATCAGATACTTGAAAAATATGTCAAAATTTTATTTTGGACAAAAGATAGCCTTTTTAACTAATGGTGCTGGGAAAACTAGATACCCGTATGTAGAAGAATGAACTTATATCCATATCTCTAACCCTGCATAAAACTGAAATGAAAGTGGATTAGAGACATACAAAGTGATACATAATGGATATTAAGCATTTGTTTCAATATGCTTAAAAGTAAATCCACACCCTCTCTTCCGCTGATGACAGAGGGATTAAAATTCATTGTCTTTCTTGTATAAAATGATTTACTGAATTATCTATGATTTCTACTTTCTTCACAGAGCTTAATGGCATTGTGAAATAAATTGAGTACAGAATTCATATAGATTTTTGCAGTTCCTCCAAAACAAGATGTAATTTGACATCATATTTTAACAACTTGACTTTATTGACCCCAAAGCATTAAACTGATTTTTTATAGAAATAACAATTTTATTTTCACACTTATATTTAATCACTTCAAATTTTATTAAGTTATATACAACAAGTGAAGCTGGCATAAGCTAGTGTGGTAGTCAACACAAATAATCCTGATAAGCATATGTCTCTATTGGTGAGTAGGTACTTACTTGCTTAGGCACTTAATTAGCCATAAAAGAAATAGTACATTTGTGAGCCTCAGCCAATGTAATATATCTTGTACAAAAAACAGAGATTTTTCCATTACTAAAGCAAACTGCTTAAATAGAAGTTAAATAAAAGGTAATATCCACTGTATTATATATTATTTTGTTTTTTAAAATATTTTTATTAATATATAACTGACAAATATTGTATACTTGTGGTATACAACATGATGTTTTTATATATGTATACATTATAAAACAATTAACTCAAGCTAATTAATGTACCCATCATCTCATGTACACTTTTTTGGGATGGGAACATTTAAGATCTACTTCTTTTTTTTTTTTTTTTTTTGGTACCAGGGATTGAACTCAGGGGCACTCAACCACTGAACCATATTCTCAGCCCTGTTTTGTATTTTATTTAGAGATAGGGTCTCATTATGTTGCTTAGTGCCTTGCCATTGCTGAGGCTGGCTTTGAACTCATCATCCTCCTGTCTCAGCCTCCCTAGCCGCTGGGATTATAGGCATTTATCACTACACCCAGCTAAAATCTACTTTTAAAGCAATTTTCAAGGACTCAATACATTATTATCAATGATAGTCAATAGAAATTTTGCTATACAAATCTGCAGAACTTATTCCTCCTAACTGAAATTCTCTAGACCCTATAACCAGCATCTCCCTATTCCTTCCTCCCTGTCTCTGTCCCCTGACAAACACAACTGCACACTCTGCTTCAATGAAGTTAACTTTTTTATATTCCATATATTAGTGAGAGCATGTAGTATTTGTTTTTCTGTGCCTGCTTTATTTCACTTAATATAATGTCCTCCAATGTTATTTAGATTTGTCCTACCTTCTCCCTCATCATTTTCCTTGAATTTTTTTCAAACATTTTCATTGAATGCTTTCATTCACCTCCGCCAAGTTACATTATTCCTATTTACCAACACTTAATCCATGGATTGCCATTACACTAACCCCAGGATAATACACTCTATTTTCTTTTAGCTTATACGTTGGCACATGCTTCATATGCTCTTCCAAAGTTCCAGAACACTAAGTGAAAAGAATTTAAGAGATATTAAATGCTTTCAACCTCTACTGCTGTCTAATAGAAACAATATGAATCACAAATGAACATCAGCATTTTCCATTACTAAACAGAAACTTCTCAAAAGAAGAAATGCAAATGGCCAACAAACACATGAAAAAATTTTCAACATCTTTAGCAATCAGGAAAATGCAAATCAAAACTACACTGAAGTTTTATCTAACTACAGTTAGAATGGCAATGATCAAGAATATAAGTAATAAGAAATGCTTCAGAGGGTGGGACAGAAAAGGAAACACACACTGTTGATGGGATTGTAAATTAGTAAACCAGTATGGATATCCATACAGAGATTCCTCAAAAGACTAGGAATGGAACCACCATATGACCCAGTTATACCACTACTTGGTGCTTATTCAAAGTAATTAAAATCAGTGTACTAAAGTAATTACATGCACACCCATGTTTATAGCAGCACAATTCACAATAGCCAAATTATGGAACCAATCTAGGTGTCCATTAACAGATGACTGGATAAGGAAAATATGGTATATATACCCCATGGAGTTTTATTTATCCATAAAGAAGAATGAAATTATGTCATTTGTAAAAAAAAAAAAAAATAGTGGAACTTGAAAGCATTTGTTATGCAACATAAGCCAGACTCAGGACAAAGTCAGCAGTCATATGTTTTCTCTCATATGTGGAAGCCAGAGGGAAAAAACAAGGAGAAAGGGGAGGGATAATCCCATGAAAATAGAAGAGAAACCAGTAGAGGAGAGAAGAGATGCCAGAGGGAGGGAAGAAAGGAAGAAAACAGGAGGTCTTAGGGACTGAAATTAATCAAAGTATGTTATAGGCATGTATAAATATGTAACAAGGAATCCCACCATTATGTATAATTCTAATCCACCAATAAAATACATAAATAACTTCTATAAAGAAAGAATTTTCTTGTAGACATATTAGAAAGTACAAAAGAAATAGATGAAATTATTTTAAAGTAATTGCTTAATTCATTATCTCCAAAATATTATCATTGCAACATGTAAGCAACATAAAAGACAATTATCAATAAAAGACTTTATATTTCTCAAACTGTCTTCAGAATTCAATGTGTTCATCACACAGCACATCTCAGTACAGACACACCACGGTTCACAGCCTGCAGCATGTGTAAGCAACAGTACAAACATAACATAGTCAAGCCTTACAGTTTTCATATACCTAATGGCTTCCTTGATGTTATATTTATCTAATTCAAAAATATAAGCACATATAGAGAAAATGAAAAAAAACTAAGTATGTGTAAGAGAGAGTGCAAATTACTCCTGAAAACAATCACAAATGTGAAAAACTGTAAATAATATTATATTCATGTTTTCAAAAACCCTAAACTTGATAAAATATTGTTTTCAAATATATTCCCTTTATTTTCTTGTTTTTAACATTTTTTTCTGTGTTCTTGAAGTTTTCTTCCTTTTAAAAAAGTTATTATGCATCATTCTCTTTCTCTCTGCATTTAAAATTCTGTGCAGTTTTTCAATACTATTCTCAGAAGAGTAGCAGCTGTCCAAAATATCAGCTTATCAGCATGGGGAAAGAGGAGCACAACCAGTATCTGGAATCATTGTGTATTTAAATACTTCTAATGATCCAAAAGTAGACCTGCCAGAGTCTTTCAGCTGTTGGGAAAGGTAAATGCCAGGTTTATGAATCCATCTACCCCAGATTAACTTATTCTTAATTTTTTTTTTTCAGTAAACTATCCTTTTTAAGGATCTGAACTGTGTTCCTGGGAATGTAACATTTTTTACTTTGAATATAGTATGTTCCTTATATTAGTTTCACCTGAAAACTCAACCAAGTCTAGATATAATGGGAAATCAGAGTATTCTACATTAGAATCAGGTTCAGCAGCCCTCACATAAACAGCCACTCTAGGCACATATGCACGTGAATAAAGTTATGATTTAAAAATAACAGAAAAGAAACTATTTAGACTGGAGAGAATTTGGAACCATGTGGTACCTAGGGGAAAACTTAGGATCTCAAATCACAGCATAGAAATAAAAAGGAAATTGAAAAAGTGAATTAGAGGAGGTGAGGGGGTAATTGAATTATTTCCAGCTAATATCACAGAAATTGGATTGCACCTAATTGTGACCAATCCAGATAGTACCAAATGCTTATGTTAATTGGCACCTCCTTACAGTATAGGAATAACTGGCATACAGGGAAGAGTTATTGGCCGTGTTGATCAGATGAGCCAGAGTTTTGCTTTTAAAATGCACCCAACAATCAACAAGCAAATGACTCCCGGAACAATGTGTGGAGAAACATGCAGAGCCAATTTCTCTCACAGCCAACTACTCACCACGATTTATCATATTTGGCTTCACATTTCTCAGTCTGTTCTGGAACACATTTGACCTGGCTTTGATTGCGCATTTAAAGGCGATCTGTTCTGACTAGGGCTCCCCAGCTGGCCAGAGATTTCCTGGCCTCAGGCCATGCATAACAGGCAGCATCTCTCCATCTCTGCTCACAGACCTTGGCAATTGTTTCACAATGTAAATGAGAACAGGGGAATCTGTGGGGGAGATTTCTCCTGTATGTTTAGTGGTTTCTAGAGTTTGGGTTGTTGTATAAAACAGTTTCGAGGGGGGATTTTCATTACCCACTGTACTTAGCCTGGCACTTAAAGCTCTTTGAAATGGACTCCGAATATAGTTTTATATCTTTGTAAATATTAACACAGTTTCTCCTGGTCAAATTTGTTTATTTAGTATCATCTCCACAAAAGATACTATTCTAACTTTTGCACCCTTGTTCATGAAATGCCCCTCTGCACGTTTCTGGCTCTTTCAATTCCATTCATTCTTCAAGGACTGCTTCCTCCATCAAACCTGCCTGGGTTTCCTTAGTCTCTCTACCCTGCCTGCATTTCTAAGGCACTGACAGGATATAACACATAACTAGTCACTCTGTGTTATTATTCAAGTGTATTTCTGTGCACCTACCATGATGTATGCCCTGTTTTAGGAGCTGGAGGTGCAATAATGAGTAAAAACAGTAGCCAACTACCCTCCCAGAGCTTACAGATTAATAGGGGAGATGCACATCAATGAAATCAAATAGTGTTTTCTCTCCTTTCTGAAGTCCTAGATATACCTCACATTTTACATTTGATATGGATTATGTTCTTATTTTTTTTTTTGTACATTTGTCTACACTCCCTAACTAGACTTAAAATTTTTGTGGAAAAAGGAAAAAAATCTCCCATTAATCATTGACGCATTCTAGGTCCTATGATCTACCACTTCACACATATGACAAGGCGCATGTCACTAACACGTGTTATTTTTAATCCTAACTACAATGCTGTAATTCTATTATTGGTATCTTTGCACATTAGGGATATGAGACCCAAGAGAAATGATGACTGGCTCATGGTCTTGCATAGTTAATGCTGCTAGCCCAGGACATGCACTCTCTATACACGGTTTGAATCCACGAATGATTGACTGAGAGTGGTTGAAATAGGAAGTAGTTTCTAACAACAAACAAGTACACTAACTCATCAACAGAAATAAAACATCTTTAACAATAGCTATAAACAATACACATTCAGAAAAAAATTCTTGTTTACTACAGAGCAATAGTAAAAAAAAAAACAGCATGGAATTGGCACCAAAACAGACTGGTAGACCAATGGTACAGAATAGAGGACACAGAGACTAACCCACAAAATCACAATATCTTATATTAGACAAAGGCACCAAAAACATGCATTGGAGAAAAGATAGCCTCTTCAACAAATGGTGCCAGGAAGACTGGAAATCCATATGCAACAAAATGAAATTAAACCCCTATCTCCCACCATGCAAAAAACTCAATTAAAAGTGCATCAAGGACCTAGGAATTAAACCAGAGACCCTGCATCTAATAGAAGAAAAAGTAGGCCCTAATCTCCATCATGTGGGATTAGGTCCCCAAATGTTTTTAAAAGCTTAAGTTTTTCTTCTTCACTTCGCTAAGATCCCCCTTCCTGAACATGAAAATACACACTTTTATTCTTTCTCAGTGTATTTTCCTGGATGATTTGAGAAATTCTGCTGACGGCATGTAGGAATTCAGAAAGATACCATGCATGTGGAGAGAGCCTTTGATCCACTAGAATGTGTTTAGTGGAGATGCCTGTGGCATGCCCTTCAAATCTGCACAGCCTCCATATCTGATGGAGTAAGCTTGTGTCAAGGGATCCTACCTTTTATCTTTAAATTAGTCTAAAAACTACTTAGGAATTAATGGAACAGAGTGCACTGGCCCTAAAATAACTTTCCATGAACGCATTCCCAAATCCTATATTGCCCTTTATGTTGTAGTTTGAACTGCTATTAACTACCCACAGGCTAAAGAGAGGAACCTGAAGACCCTGTTGTGCTGCAGTCTTAATAAATTCAACAGGAAAAAAAAATCACTTTCCTTGCAAAGTAAAGTAGAAATATCTATTCTTATTTATGTGACTTTTCTTGTTGTTATTTGTTTGTTTGGGATTTGAGGGTCTGAGAAGTCATCAATGATTAGTCAGTTTTAGTAATAAATCCCATCCTAGAGCAATAAAGCAAGATGGAGCATCATCAAATTTCAGTTAAAGTAGGAAGTGTGGATCTACTCTATTATTTTGCCTACAATTGGAATTCTACTTTCTTCTTTTTCCTGTAAGTAAAAAAACAAACAAACAAAACAAAAAAAAAAAACACAATTTAGATCAGAGAGTTCACCCTACAAAGAGGAGGAGGAGCAAAGGCATAGCAATATGAATACAATGAGAGAAAAATTCTAATTTTCTGCATCTGAAAAATGGGAGCAGGAATAGTACTAAACTCAAGACTACCCCACCACAAAACTCTAGAGGCTGCCCATGATTCATAACATTACTGTACATAACACTGTGGACTCATTCATCCTCAGAGGGGACTTAAAAATATCAAATAAGTGTTTTAGTTAGCTTTCTCATCACTGTGACCAAAAGCTTTGATGAGCCAAGAGTGAGAGGAGGAAATGTTTATTCTGGCTCATGTTTTAAGAGGTTCCTTCTGTGGTCAACCTGAGCTCACTCTTTAGCTCTGGGCCCACAAGGAGTCAAAACATCATGGCGGAAGGGTGTGGCAGATGAATACGGTTCAATTCAGGACATGGTAACCAGGAAGCAGAGAGAATGTCTCTCACTGGGGACAAAATATGAACTCCAAGTGCAACCTCTCAATGATCTGCTTCTTCCAGCCACACCTTACCTGTCTAAAGTTAATCCATATCAGCAGATCAATTCACTGATTAAGTTAAAGTTCTCATAACCTCATTGTTTCACCTCTAAACATTCTTGCATTGTCTCACTCATAATCTTTTTGGGGACACCTCACATCTAAGCCTTGATGATAAGGAAATACATTAAGTATAGAACAGTTCTTGTCACATAGTAAATGCTCAACAACTGCTAATTATTTTTTATGAATTTCTAATTTTCTAAATTTTCTTCTCTAATAGTTCATTCTCCAGTACATGCTTCAGTAGTGATTAGACTCCTATTTCACCCACAAATTTTCTTAGAAATTTTATTTGCTATTGAAGCCATTACTCTCTAAAACATCTTCCCTAAGACCTAGATCACTAGCTCTGATTGCTTTCTTTCCGGGGACTCTACCAACCAATGGTCAATGAATTTAGAAAATTATGCTTCTAGATATAAACAGTCCAATATATTTATATCATGTCATGACACACAACTGTTGAGATGAGAACAACCGAGATGTGTTGTCAAAGACTCAGTATGATAAAGGAATGAAAAATAACTCATTAAACATTTTTCATATTAAGTTCTAAGTGATAAAATGCATGATAAATTCTATTAAATTAAATATATTATTAAAATTATTTCTATCTGCTTCTTAAATTGTTAATGAACCTATTGGAAAATTTAACATTGCATATATATCTCATGTGTTTATTGAACTTCCCTAGCTTCAACCATTTTTCTTTTCTTTTCTTTTCTTTTAATCAATATACTAAATCAGTACTTTGAGTGATTTGCAAAAGGCATTTTATCCTTTCTCTGCATTTTCAGCATGAACTGATATCCTGATTAAGTTAAAGTTACCATGATACCATGCATGTGGAGAGAGCCTTTGAGAATGTGTTTAGTGGAAATGCCTCTGAGCTTGGACACTGTGCTTAGTTCCGCCTTCACCCAACTCTCTGGGCCTCCTAGAAACGAACCCAGACATGCCTTCCTCCAGCCAGGTCCATGATGCTGCCCAGGGCTCCTCAGAGCTTCTGAACATCAGAATCACTCAGGTATGAAGCTTTTCAAAATATCCAAGAACAGAAACCAGGCGAAGGTTTCAGATTTTCCACAGATGATTCTAAGGTACAGCCAGAGTTAGTAACCTCCTCCAGATGTTGGTGTTTGAGGCAGTTTAACTATGTTAAATACAGTTGTTCAGTAGAAATGGAAGCATTCTAGTCAGCCATTTCTGTTATGCCTCTACAAGTAATGGGAGAGAGAGCATGTTTACTCCGGAAGGAGGCCATGCCCTGTGCTGGTGAAACCATATAAGTAAGCCTACTTCCTTGGGTCTTCAGGTCAGATTTTACTGAACTGAGAAGCATATTGTTATTTTAGTTTTTTAGGGAAATTTAATACATTAATTATCCATATGATGAATCAATTAAGAAATATAAACAGTATTGCAAGTGGTGACTTTCTCATACTAAGTATTGGTGGTCATTTTCTATTGCTATTTTTCTTTCATCTTTTGCTATTTCCCCACTAACATATCCTAGTGAGCTGCTTATTGATTTTTCACTGATAATGTCAGAGGATGCTTTGGAACAAGTCCCCTTACAGCTAGGAATCAGCCAGAAACTTGCTGGTTTAAGATATCTGTTTGATTTCCTAAGTCAGACCTTGCTGGTAATTTAGAACAGTGCCTGCTTATAGAACCCCTACCATGAGCTTACAAGACTGGGGAGATGGAAAAATTAATATCGTAGCTAAAGAAACTAAAATGGCAAAAAAATAGATCTTTGCATTTAAGAATCCATCTCCTTGGACTCCACTTCCCTAGGTACGTGTATGAAGACACAAATGGTGTGACTCTACTTTGTGTACTTTCAGAGAAATGAAAAATTGTGCTCCATTTGTGTACTATGAATTGAAAAGCATGCTGCTGTTGTGTATAACAAATTAGAACAAATAAATAAATTAATTAAAAAAAATAAAAAAAAAAAAGAATTCATCTCTTAAGGAGAGAAGGTAAAGATGAATCAGTAATCAAAACACAAAAAGAGAACATCAAGAACTTCTTACCCTAAATTTCTCATTTTTTATCAGTGATTGACCAAAACCCAGCATACAGTCTGGCACATAATAGGTGTTCACAGAATATCTGCTGAATGAAGCATTACTTCATAAATAGTTAACTATTTCTGAGAAAATGTTGGCTAATATTATAGTAAACTTGGTACTTAAATACTAGTAAGACCAAAGAAAATAATTAGATGGATTTTGTAATCATTTTTATATAATTACCATTTCTATCACCCTTTAGTTGTAAAAGAGAGTTTAAGTTCATGAACTTCATGTTTCACAATGAATATACACCATTTTTGTAATTAGAAAATATTAATGAACTAGGCAAGGTAACGCACACCTATAATCCCAGTATCCCAGGAGACTGAGGCAGGAGGATCACAAGTTCAAAACCAGCCTCAGCAACTTAGTGAGGCCCTAAGCAACTTAGCAAGACTCTGTCTCTAAATAAATAAAATATTTAAAAAGGGCTGGGAATGTGACTCAGTGGTTAAACACCTCTGGATTCAATCCTAGGTACCAAATATATATATATATATATATATATATATATATATATAAATTTTAAAAGTATTATACTTCATGTAATTAAACCATATTTTAAGGTAATAGGATGGGTACATATCCTTAAATAAAACATAGAGTGGAAAGGTGCTAGAGCTACAGAATGTGTAATTAATTATTTGTAAGTGAGATATTGGCCAGAAATGAAAGGGAAGTGTGAGAAAAACATTTTCCCCCACATAAATAGATGAAAAGAAAAAAAATCAAAAAGAAAATATGGCCAAGTGGAAAATACATTTCTAGAATTGCAAATAGCAACCTTAATAACTATAAAGGCATCACATATAAAACTTCATAAGTAATAATATATCTTAGCTGTAGAAAAGAGATTCTTAGGAGCTGGTTTGTCTTCTGTGTGTCCTGGGAAGACTTCATTCACTGCCTTCAGAACCTCTGGATGTGAATTACAGATATTACAGATCAAAAAGAACTTAGAGGGCTGGAAAAAGAGACTAACCTATCTCTGGGTCCACCTGGACCCAGGGATTTGAGGCAGAGGAAAACATCCCAGTTCTTCTTTTGGATTCAGACACAGGTATTCTTGGGAGAAACAATTTGACCCCTGAGGCAGAAAAGTATTGGGGTCTAGCAGAGTGAGACACACAAAGCAGCTGTTCTGGGTGTGAAGGAAGCAGAATGACCATGTTCAGTGAGAAGACTGTGTAAGACAAGAGGAAAAATGAATTCTAGTTAAAAAATGGAAAAGAAAGAACATTTAGATTAGTTGTTCATGAAAACCATAAATGGAATTCTAAATTATTTCTTTAATTTTAAAGGCTAAACTCATACCATCAAAAAGAATAGGAAAGGAAAGGACTGAAAACAAATTGAGAAGAGCCACTTGTAATAACCGCCTTAGCTGTTTTGAGATAGCTGAATTCTAAACTAATCATGTTAAAGTTAAGCAACCAGATTTCAGGTCTAAAAAGATTAAGGAAAAGTTGGCCTCAGAGATCTCTTGAAAATGTAACCAAGGAAGAGAAAGCACCATTGAAGGTGTGTTTAAGAAAGATATTTCCCAAATCCTCTCACCAGTTCCATACAGATGAACAGATTCCCCTTCCTCACTCTCAGAAACTGTAAAACAGCCTCCCTGGACAAATATCAGATATCCTATAAGGTTTGAAATACATAATCTAACAAAGAGATTCAGTGAACATTCACATACTAAATCTTGGTGTTCCTTCCAGGGTCATGTTCTAGTTAACACCAATAGAACTGTCTAACAAGACTTGTAGTCTCCACTGCAGAGATAGGAAAATTGTCTGAGCATTCTGATCAGGACAGAATGCTAAAGGTATTGACTGGCATTTAGGTTCTCCAGGGAAATGGTCCAAGCAAATGAATTTTCAGTGAAGTTCAGAGTTGACACACACATCCCACCCATGATGGTTACAATCAGTTTCTCAGTGACACATTTTTCAAAGTAAGCAGAAAGCCAAGGACCACTCTGCCATATAAGAGAACTCTGAACATGAAATATTGAAGCCAAAGCTTAGAAAAACAAAGCCATCTTGGGAAAACAATCAAGCCCAAATAAAGATCGTACAGGGAGAAGAAAATTTCAAAACTAAAATCATATTCTCAGAAAAACAAGAGAGGATACTTGAGCCACAAACTATAACAGATCAAAAGCTCTCATAACAAAGCAACGTAACATACACCAAAAATTTAATTGAAGGTTTGGAAGACAAAATTAAGAAAATCTCTCAGAGTAAAGGAAAAACTACAGGGAGGTGAAATGTGGAATTGATAAGGAAAAGATTAGTCTAGTTGGACCAATATCTGAATAATAGGCCTTTCAGGGGGAAAAAATGAAGAAGAAGAGAGGATGAAGAGGGGAGGGGAAGAAGGAAGAAAGAGAGGAGGGGTAGAGGAAAGAAAAAAATGTCAAAAAAAAAAAAGAAGCACATAATTGAAAAGTTCTCCAACACAGAGTAGTGTTTTTCTAGCATAAAAAGAGCCTACGTAGTACTTAGCATAGTGGATAAACATAAACTCACATTAAAGCCATAGCATCATGAAATGCTGGGGACAAATAGAAACATTTTAAGCAAACCTCAAGATGCAGGTAAAACAAATCAGACCAGACGAGGTTGGAGCAGGTTGGAGTGTCCAAGAAAGACATCCCAGGAAGAGGAAGTTGACTGACCTCTAACTGCTTCTGTACAGAGAGAAGATTTAAACAATTGAGAGGAAGTGTAAAGTCAAGAACAGGGGATGAAAAGAAGAAAGGAGGATGTTCAATATCTAGAAATCTATGGGAGAGATTTTTTAAGTTGTGTGGATTTTTCATGTGATCTTTTCATATGGACTTATTCATACTGTAAGAAGCACATGTGTATATCCCTCATTTTTAAGTTATTAAATGTATTTTAGTTGGCCAAAATGCTTATATATTCATATCACCCCATTGGCCTTTTACTACCCTGACTTCTAACAACCAATTAATAAAGAAGCACTGTGAATATGAAGCCATTCACAACACTTAAGTAGGACCCGACTAGATTTAGCAAAATGTCCACCTCTCTTCTTGGGTCTCCAGTCATTCTCTAGAGATTCCCTAGCTGGGATGGAGTTGGAGATGGTAGGAAAGAGCTTGTCTGTTCACACTCTATGCTCTTACTTCTGCAGTTGCATTTGTCTGGGTTCTGTTGCTTTCAGTATCCTCTGCAGGTGTGCTTCCTAGGACATTCTTCTGGGCCTGGCTCCTTCTACAGAAAATGTGAAAATGAGGTTTGTTTCTTGTGAACAAATTTCACTAGAGAGTTTCAGTGAATTGATAATGACAGGGTTTATTCTTCTTTTCCTCTTTTTTCTCTTCCTCTTTTTTTTTTGTTTTTTAGTTTGGCTTTATTTTCTCCAAAGACACACAACAATGTAAAAAATGAAACTTGATTGTTAAATAAGATTTATTATGAAAAACAATATTTCAATGCTTATTTGCTGCTCTCTTATATACAGACACCCATAGTCTAGCACTATAATCCATTTTATCTTTTTTTGACACTTATCCCCAAATTTAAAATTTTCAGTTTTAACTTTGAGATTACTTACAACAGTCATAATAGTGTTAAAGTTGAATATTTAACCAACGCTTTGATGCAACCATATCAAAGGGGTAAGAGGATGGGAAATAATGAAAGAAAGTTATAGCTTCATGTTACCTAACAGAAAATCAGTAGAAAATGATTACTACAAAAATATTGAAGAATGGCAACATCATCATTAAATTTAGAGAAAAAAAAAAGAAAAACAGAATGGGAAAAATATAAATATAAAACAGAAATAGAAAAAAATATCAAAAATGGAAAGAGAAAAATTTAAACATGGGAATAAATGTCTCTAAGGAGAAAGTGCACATCCCTAACAAGAAAAGAATGATATAGTAACTAAGCCAGGTCTTAGAAGTGATTAGACCATGGTTCAAATGCCAACTTCACAACTTCCTTTAAAAACTTACAAGCAGGATGCGGTGGTGCACACCTGTAATTCCAGCGATTTAAGAGGCTGAAATATAAGGATTGCAAGTTCAAGGCCAGCCTCTGTAATTTAGTGAGATCCTGTCTCAAAATGAAAAATAAAAAGGGTTGGGAATTTAGCTCAGTGGTAGAGTACCCCTAGGTTCAAACCCCAATATAGACACACACACACACACACACACACACACACACCTTTATAAAATGTTCTTTAAACCAAGTCTTTGCTTTTTCTTGTGAAAAATAATACAATAATACCAAATATTTAGGTTGCTCTGGAGATTATGAGTGAATGTGGGTAAGTCAGTTAGCACTGTGTCTGGCAAACAGAAAATGGCAAACATGTAATAGCTATTACTGTATTCTCAGAAAAGGATTACAGAAAAACCAGGCCAAGTTATCTAATGTGTGTTGCCCCTCCCTGATCCAGCACATTCTAGAAATGCTGTATGTGCTCTTATTTAAACTGCAAAAATTATCCAAGTTTACAAAGATGGTAAGTGGTAGAGTTTAGATTTGAATGTAAGCCTATATTCAAATATTGATTTGAAGACCACATACTTTTCACTAAAAATCCTTACCTGAATTCTGTTAGTGTATCTTCAAAGATTAATCTCTCAGATCAAAATCCTCCTCTTTTTCTGATCTCTACACATCACTTAGAAAAGAAGAGTACTTTGAGGACATAATATAGTTGAGAGAAAATATTTGATCAGAGAATGAATTAAGTAGAGCCCAAGGAAGTTGGGTCCTACATAGAGGACCCAACACAAGGGACCACCATGAACAAGATATGCCCACCCAAATGCCAAAAGAGTAGGGATGATGGAGAGAAAAGAGGAAAAAATGAAAGAGACCATTTAGAACTATGGGAATGAACTACATAAAGTTCCTATTCTAATCCAAACACTTCCCAGCTGAATATTTAAGGTTTTAGACATATTAGAAATCTTAATATTTTATTATTAGTGTTTCAAGCATTGAAAATTATTTAATTCTAATTAATACTTAATATCAATGATTTACACTAAATACTCTTATGACCTACACAGATTTAAAAGAACATAAATACAGCCTTAAGCCTCCAGGGAGTTCACCAGGTGATGTTTCTGATTAGATATTCTCAGTCACAAAATATATTAACAATAAGCTACAATTTTTAAGAAGCATCTGATGAGTGGTTCTCACTATATCTATGAAAGGCACTCAGAAAGCAGGATATGGCTGTGAGTTGGATAAACCAGGGAGTGTCTCTTGAGTTAAACCTTGAAAATGGATTTGATTCAAACACATAGAAACCAAGAGTTGAATGCTAGCTGCCAAGGACTGGGGCTGGTGGGTGGAGGAAATAGCAAGATGTTGGTCAAAGGGCATAACATTTTTAGTTATAAGATAAACAAGTTCAGGGGATCTTATTTGTAGCATGCATGTTAATGGATGTGTTAATTAATATTTGGTAATCTCTACACAATGCATATTTATAACTCATCATCACACTGAACATCTTGCAGTCCTAATTTGCCAATTCAACATTATAAAATAAAAAGAAATAAGATGGATTCTGCTGCTACCATCCAGCGTGGGCAACTGAACCAATTCATGTGAATTTGGGGTGACACAAAATACAACACAGACATAAAATACCTTTATATAAGCTTCGGCTCCCGAACTCAGGCTCCCACAAGGGGGGGCAAGAGAAAGTCATGTCAGGCTGATGAGAGAGAGGGAGCTCAAGTTCTGGAGTTGATTTTTATTGGGGGACGCTGTTTCTTAGAACATTCAATGCCCAAAAAAGGGCATTGGTTAGGATTACAAAGGAACAGGTGAATGTAACTCAACCCTACCAGGTAATGCCTACTCCTGGATCTATGTCTCATTATCTGACCAGAAGTAAAGCCCCAGTTATTGCGGGGCTCAATAATTGTTCAGTATCTCTTGCTCAGGACTTAAGGGCATGTATTTCTAGAGCAGCTCCTGACAATGGATTTAAATAGAAATAAAGGATGTATCAGGATTTTGGAAGAGGTGAAGGGGCGAATTAATGGGTATAAGAATGCCAAGTTGTGTTGGAAGGGCAGTGATTTGCTTTAGCTGGAGATGAGAACCCAGGTTGAGAAGCTATAAAAATTGTATGTGTGTGTGTGTGTGTATTTTTTTCCCCTGCCATGGTGCTGGGAATTGAACCCAGGGTTTTGTGCATGCTAGGCAAGCACTCTACCAACTGAGCTATATCTCTAGACCTCTCACATCATATTTTAAGAAATGAAATTAATAGCTGCAAATTATCATATACCTCTTTTAAGCAAAATATGTGTTATCTTGGATCTTTCAAAGAGCTTTTAGATACAACATCTGAAACACAGTCCATTAAAGAAAATATTGATTAATTTGGCCTTCAAATTCTTAAACTTTTGTTTCATAAAGCTTCTGTAAAGAAAATGAGCATATAAACTACTGAGAAGATTTGTACCAAAGAATAACGAAAAAGATACAAACACTCTGAAAACTCAATAATATGAAAACAAATACCACAATGAAAATAATCAAAATGCTTTAATAAATATTTTTTCAAATAAAATACATGGATGGCAAATGAGTTGCTCAACATCATTAGTATTTGAGGAAATGCAAATAGAACACAATGGGATGCCAACTTTCATGTTAAAATGATTTAAAATTTTATTCAAACTTCAAATTGGCAAAAAATAATTATATACATTTTTTGGGGGGTACAACATGATGTTTTGAATGTGGAATGGCTCAAAGAAGTTAATTAACATATGCACTATTTCACCTACCATTTTTGTGATGAGAATATTTTAAATTGCTAATAGCTATAATAAATTAATTTATGCATTTTTTAATTTACTCATTTATTTTGCAGTGCCAGGCTCAGGCCTCACAAATGAGCTCAGGCCTCATAAATGGTAGGCAGGTACTCTACCATTGAGCTATACCCCAAGCCTGATTTAAAATTTTTCAAATCACACAATTTCTAATGTGAGGATATAGAATAACTGGAACTCTCCCACACAGCTGAGAAAAATTTAAAATAGTATAGACACTCTGGAAAACCATTTGTTAGCTTTCTTGAATGTTGGGCATATACTCTGCACATGATGAAATTATCCCATTACTAGATATTCACCCAAATGAACTGACAAATATATATTTGTACCACTCTATTTATAATTGCCAAAAACTAGAATAAATTTCCAGGTCTCCTAGCATAGGAGAATAGATGAACAATCAGCAAAACACGGAACATCTGTAAAATGTAATTCAGGAGATATTAATTAGTGCAACACTGTAGACTGGGGGAAAAGGCATATTGCCAAGTGAAAGAAATCATATCTTAAAGACTAATTATTTTAATATTCAAGAAAAGGGAGACTATTGAAATGAGAAAGAAATCAGTGGTTGCCAGATTTTTTGTTTGTGGGGATGGGCTAATTCCAAAGGGATGGTATAAGAAAACTGGGAGGGAATTAAAACACTTCTTTCTGTATGATACATATCTGTATGCATTTGCCAAAACTCATGACATTGAACACAATGAAGGTGAATTATACCATACACAAAAAACTGTACCATATTGATTTTAATGTTCTGAAATCATAAATATGGTTATTATAATTAAGGCATAAAAAAATCTGAAGAGCTGGCTTTTGTTTACCAGACAAAGTTCAAGTCAAGTCACATTGCTCCCCTTACTTTTCCCATGATCAATGCAGAGACCAAAGTTTAGACATAATTGATTTGATCCATGCCCCTCTTAATTTCTCCCCTATGCAGGAAGACATGGCTCCTATGTGGTTCTTTTATGCTCCTCAAAATATATTTTGGATCACATAAGCCTCAAAAGAGACTCAAAAAACTTCAAGAAAAATAACTAAGGATTTAAATTGTCATTGAATAAATCAGTCTCTTCAACTTTGTTTTGTCTGTTTCTCAAACTTATTTGAACTCAGGATTTTTCTTTCATGTAAATATTTTAACTTTCTTTAGAACTTGTTTCATAAAATAGTACACTTTGAGAAATACAGATGGTGGGATACACTTTTGCTCATCAGATAATATAAGAATAGTTTGGAATCAGAAAAAAAAATGAGATCTTAAGGAATTGGAGAGGTTCTTATTAATTTTTGTACTGCCTATATAAAGACCATTTACGAAACCTATTTATATATGGGTAACTCTTAAAAAAACACAGTCTACATATTTCAGTCCCAGAGATGGGCCACAATCTAAAGAACCCAATTCTTGTGCCCAAAGGTAATTTTAAATTAATTCAAGTTCTTAATTTTCTTGTATACCATGAAAGGGATATATAGTCTATACAATAGTTTTTGGACACCCCCTATTTTCCTTTCCACTGCCTTAGCTAAAGCTACCTCAACTTCTTTCATCTTAATGACTCTGCAAAGCTCCTACAACCCTCACTACCTTTTATCTTTTGATCCTGTTTCTTTACCCCTTCACACTTCAATTACCACCTCTGAAATCCAAGA